>NW_008590188.1:0-3558 GCF_000691845.1 Merops nubicus
CCTACTTCAGAGATTACTATCTGTAGCGATATATCAGTTTGGGGTATGGCTACTTTGGGGCAGTTATATTGCCTCATATATCTTTGTAGTACATTTTATTTTCCTTGATACTCATCAAGTTAGAGACTCAGCTTAGTTAAATATCTACTTGAGAGAGTCCAGCAGAGGGATGAGGATGATTGGGGGACTGGAACGCCTGCCTTATGAGGAGAGGCTGAGAGACCTGGGGCTTTTTAGTCTGGAGATTAGAAGACTTAGGGGGGTCTAATTAATGTGTATAAATATATGCAGGCTGGGTGTCAGGAGGAAAGGGGCAACCTCTTTTCACTTGTGCCCTGCGATAGGACACAGGGCAATGGTCACAAGCTGGAGCACAGGAAGTTCCACCTCAACATGAGGAAGAACTTCTTTACAGTAAGGGTTCCAGAGCACTGGCACACACTCCACAGGGAGGTTGTGGAGTCTCCTTCCTTGGAAACATTTAAGACCTGCCTGGATACACTCCTGTGTGACCTGCCCTAGACTAGATGATCCTGCTCTGGCAGGGGGGTTGGGCTCGATGATCTCCAGAAGCCCTTTCCAACCCTTAACATTCCATGATTCTGTGAAACACCATGCTGGTTATGCTGTATCACATCCGCAAAGGCTCTGCTTGATAAGAGTTAAGATAACTAATAAAAATCATTAACTAAAGTGTTTCCACATGATTTGAAGTACTTACAGTCCAACCATTCAAATCTGTGAATATTTTTAATAGACCAATCAAATAACCACCACCTGTGAAACAAGCACGTGCAAGTCAACTGTCAACAGGTAACAACAAAAACGATCAATCCCAACCTCCTCATTCTCTTGACTCAACATAAACCTCCCAGTTACGTCAAACACCATTTTTTTTGTAAGCCTTACTGATCCATCACACCTGTACTTCAATTTCAAGGAACAAAAGTTATTACTTCAGCAGAGGTACATGTGCTTGTATCATTTCCCAGCCTTAATAAACTATGCAAACTGCTCGACACTGTGCCCATACATGGGATACTGCTTTAACCAAATGCCGCAGCTTTACTGAACCCTAAGAGCATCCCCAAAATTACCAAGAAGTAATAGGAGTCAAGTAAACCTAAATTGTACCACTCCAGTTATCAGCAATGAAGCTCAGTATCACCAGCAGAGACCACCAGCCATCATAATCCTACTCCATTCAAATGATCTCTGCAGTAATCAGTAAAAGTACCTAGAGAAAAAAGTACACTCCAATTGGTAACTGAAAATAGGTTCTTTTAAAAAGTAGCACTAGGATTTTGAGGAAAGATGGAGTGCATTTTAAATATTCTGGATACTGAACTGGGAAGCTGGAAAACAGTGTTAACCTACCATGGGCCTTAAATGAAAAGCTTTTGCTTGTAATAACAACCCAGATAGCTTTGGAGTTATTTCAAATACAGCTTCCAGTTCCTCTACCAGAGTGGAAACTGAGCTAGAAAAAAAAATATTAGCAATGCTTTCAGATCCCACACAGGAGAATCTCCTACTGGCATGTAAGAAAACCATGAGCAGAACAGTTCTCTTCCAAAGATGAATGCCAGAGAAACCTGAAATTCCTGAGACCAATCTTAAACTCTTGATGTTGACTTTCCCAAGTCAACACTTAAGAATGGAGACACAAACACTCTTGTATTTAACAACCCAGTTGTCATTTTAATAGCCACTGGCAGTGAGGTAGATAAAGTTGCAGAAGCACCAGAAACTGTCATGTGGGAAATGAGGAAAAGGGTTAGGAAAAGAAAACAAAAAGCCTCATAGAAATGGAGGGATTAGTACAATGCAATGGAAGATGAGAAATCCAAGTGAAAATTGACATCAGCAGGGGTTGGAGCAGATAAGCAAAACAGATCTGAATGGTTCCGAAAGTTAATGTGAGTAATTAAACATTGAGTTTGCCTGACAATTTCATTTGGAGGTGGGGAAAAGGGTTGGAACTTCATGGAGATGTTATAGAGGAGCGACATTCCCACAAAAGAAGAAGGAGCTTCCCTCCCATCATCACTGTGATCATTTATGTCACACATATGCTCCAGTGGCTGACCTCACGAACACCAGCTCCAAACCATTGGTGTCTGCATCAGGTATATTCATACAGGGAGTTATCCTGCAAATCTACTTCTGTCTCTTCTGTCTGAAAGTAAGTAAAACTCAGACTCAGATGGCTGGTGGGAAGAAGACCATAGCCGTTTATCACTGCGGCTGTAATGAGCAAATAAAGCATGTGTTTTTCAGAGAATTTTAATGTGTCAGATAAAGAAATATTTATTGTGGGAAGATAATGTTCGTAACAGAGCACTTTTACTGAATATACATGTGACTATTTGACGCCATTTCTGGAGTCCTGGGTGCAGACCTGGACTCCCCAGTAGAAGACAGACAGGACATACTGGAGCTAGTCCAGCAAAAGGTTGTGAAGCTAGCTAAGGGCTTGGAGCCTCTGCTGTATGAGGAGCAGCTGACAGAACTTGGATTGCTCAGCCTGGAGAAGAAAAGGCTCAGGGGAATCTTATCCAAATGTGTATAAATACTTGACTGGAAGGAGTAAGAAGTCAGACTCTTTGCAAACGGTAATATTTCAATAATAATAACTACAATAATATTAATAATTTCACAAACTGAAATAGAGGAAACCCTACCTAAACACAAGAGAAATAATTTTTACAGTAAAGGGTGATTCAACAATGGAACAGGTAGTCCAAAAAGGTTGTGGACTCACCATCCTTGAAGATACTCAAGAAGAAGATCCTATGCAACCTGCTGTATCCAACTCTTGAATGAGTTGGACAGTTTCCAGGGGTTCTGAAAGGGCTGACTCCCTGACCAGGAGTCATCTCATAGAATCATAGAATCATCTCTAAGGCCCTGATGCAGTACATAAAAGCTTTACTTGTTTTTTTCTTCTTCTTTCTTTTCTTCTCTTCATTTGTACAGTCTTAGTTATTTACAGAGTAGAATTGATAACGAGGTGTGCCACATGTAACTTCTGGGCTGACGAGATTAAATAGGCCTTGAGATAGCTGGCTGAGCTTACTGAGTAGATCACCAGTAGCAGGAACTCGGGGCGTCTGTATCAAGGTAAGCGCCCAAGAATCAGTCTAATCCGACTCTCTTGTAGAATGCCGGGGCCAAGGAGGGATGAGCTAATTCTATGGGCACATATGGACAACGGAAGCCCAAAGCCCAACTAGCAGATAGTGCGAGGAAGACTATGGAAGACCAGCGGAGGAAGGACGCGCTCCCCGCGACGGAGGGCTGTGATGGCGACAGAAGGACACGAGAGGGCAGCAGGAGACCGCAGAGCGTCGGATCACCGCCCGCGCCCGCGGCCCTCAGCCTGGCGTGCGCTCGGCGGCACGGCGGGCGGGTTATAGGCGGGCTCCGGTTAACTGCCCCGGGAGAAACGGCACGGAAGCGGCCTCGGAACGGTCGGGGGTGGGAGCGCTCACGCTGGGAAATCCCCAAAGGTGCCCCCGCGCTGCAGATAAAGGATACCTGCTTAACAGTACAAAC
>NW_008590189.1:0-7757 GCF_000691845.1 Merops nubicus
GGGCCACAGCCAGGGTCAGCCAGGGAACCAGGCAGTGGGGGATGCCAGCCCCGTGTGTAAGGGCAGGGGTGGGGCAGGGCTCCCTTGCTGGGCTAGCTGGGGGCTGGAGCAGGGAGTGCTGCTGCCTCCTGGGTAAGGACTGTATTGTCACTTGCTCTCTTTATTATTTCCTTGGTGTTGTCATTACTATTGTTGTCTCCCCTCTTTCTGTGTGGCTTTATTAAACTGTCCTTATTTCAGCCCATGGGCTTTTTGTTTTCTCTTCCTCCTAATCCTCCTCCCCTGACATGTGGCAAGGGAGGGGTGGGGAGCAGCAGCAGGCATCAGCTGCAGGGTTTAGCTGCCTGCTAAGGCTAAACCATGACAACCTGGCATGGCTTCATTCATCTTAAGTATACTGATGGGATTTGGGTAACACGTTGGAAAGTGATGTGATGTGATGTAAGCAGCATCCAGAGAGACACAGCAGGTGCCTTGGGTGGAGAGAAACCAAGCTGGTGACAAAGCTTCCAAACAGGTTCTCAGAAATCTGCAAGAGCTGCTTAACTGCTATGAAGCAGTGCAGTCTGGTGCTGGAAAGCTAATAAAGATTTCTCTGGAGATGTGTGCAGCCAAGAGCATTTTGTGTTTCCAATAAGCTAAAGTCTTGAAGCACGCTTGTCCATTAGGGGATGAGAACAGATTCAGAGAAACCCTTTTCCTTGCCTTTTTTCCTCCATGTTAAACTGCCATCGTGAGGTGGGAAATTGGTAGAGGAGTGAGTGCAGCAGTGGGATTTCACAACTGTCCAGCTAAGAAGTAGAAGTCAACCCTCTTTCATTTCAGGCTTTTTTCAAGTTGCTTCAGAGTGCTTCAAACAGACAGAGTCCACAAATTGCAGAAAATAAAGCAAAACTTCTAACTGACATGAGCTCTGTCATCACTCTTCTCATCATTTCACAGTCTCCTTCATCACCTGTTCTCCTGGGCTATCTGCAAGACAGGTTGTCCTTAATTCCTTCCTGTCTGACTTAGCTACAGGAAGCAGTAAGACAGTTTGGGCTGATGCTGATTACAGCATACATTGTTGTTTTTATCCTGAGTGCTTCATTCATCTGATAGCAACTTTGCTCCTGACCCTTCAGTGGATAGCAGAGGGGCTTCAGAGATGTATTATTTGCACTGGGTTGCTGTTTAAAGACCCTTCTAGGCTGAGTGCTTCTGCTAATTCCATGACCTTCCCGTGGCTTTCCACTTCCTTTCTAGAACTGTGTCTAGAGAAGGAAGCAATATATATGAACCCTGATTCTCTGTTTAGTTTCTTAATAGTATGAAGATGACAGCAGGTCTTCAGAGAAACACTGTGAGAAAGAAAACAGAGTGAGAAATAAATCAGAATTACATTTCTCTTATTTCACCTCCTTCTCACTGCGGATATAGGCGTTAGTTGTTTTGAAGAGTCAGATAAATGGTGCAGTAATTTATCTTTTTTTAATTCACTCTGCAAGCTCGCTATGAAATAGATGTAGAATATTTAGCTATATATAGACTAGGTGTGAAAGCTTGTTCTAAAAGGACTCTCTCGCTCCTCTTTTGGTATGTGGCAATCAGAAACAAATGATACATTTTACTAGATATGAAATTCTAATTAAAGGAAGTAGGAAAGGGGTCACGTAACAAATATATCAAAGTTCTTCATGCAAATTTGTTTTCACTTTCTGACAAGAGTGTTAGACATTAATTTATGCCTATGGTAAATGTTCTGTATAAAAATCTTTCTTCATACATTATGGACAAATAAAAGATGCTGCTGAGGTTGATTTTTTTTAATTTTTTTTTTCAAAATTCATCCTATTTAACTAACCTTCCATGACATTTATTGTTTGCAATATTCCAATCCCTAAATCCAAGCTACAGACCACAACCCAGCATGCCCAGTGCTATCAAACAAAATTAAGACGGTTCCTGACTCATTACTTTTTTTTTTAATATTCAATTTGAATATGGAGACTGTTTTCCTGACTGTTTAGATAGGGGGAAATGGAAATTGTGAAGGGGAAAAACTCTATTTTCATCATCACAATAGACTGATGTATTGATTCATACCTACTCTCTGGCACTGAGGAAAGGCTGCAGAAAGTGAAAACCACAAAAATGACAGAGGGGATGAGCAGAAGCTCTTCCTTGCAATTTCCAGAAGAAAGCAAGAAAGAATTTTCTAGAAGGGCCTAGAGTGAGACTCTCTTCCCATGAGGCTGAATCTGCAGGAAGGACCCTTGAAGGGCAGAAATCCAGCTCTGCAGAACCCACTTATATTTTGAAGCACAGAAGCCTTCATTTCCTGCTGCCACAGGAGTCTCCTTCAGGCCACAGGTGAGCAGAGTGCCCCAGTGCTCTCCTAAGTCCCACTGCTCTAATGCTCACAGATTTGCTCAAAAATGGAGTGATGAATCAAGGCCCAAGGATATCTGGCGCTTCCTTTTCTAACTTCTAATGCTCTTCTGCTTCTTTTAAAGCTTTGTTCATTGACAGAGGTCTTCCCATCTAAGGTAAGCTCTTCAGGACCACTAGCACACCAGGTATCAAGACACAGAACTTCTGTCTGTTCTCAGCATGTCCAGGTCCTCCTTGTTTTTAGGGAAATACTGGATTGTGATTGGTGCAACTAGTGAGCTACATTAGATAGAAGAGCTGTATGGTTTAGTAGTGATTGATGTATGTTTTAAGCTCTGAATATGATCTCCATCCTGGTTAATGACAATATTTACTGTGATTTGAGCTAGACACTGGTTTGGATCAGGTGTTTATATCCAGCACCTGAAAAAGGGAATGTTAACTCTGTCTAGTAATGTAGGAAGATTTAGAGGTTGTTTGGAAGATCTCTGGTCACAAAACACCTGTTTGTCCCTGTTACCACATGCTTTTGGAGATGTCTAAAGTGTCCACAGACTAGTAGAAATAGTTGTAGCTTGTAATTTTTCAAAAACTAGATTTTTTGCCACTAGGAAATGCTGATTCACTGAAAGATTCTTTCTACAGAAATGGGATGTGCTGGACAAAAATATCAGAGCATTCCTAGGCCCAGTATGATGAGCAGACACTGGATAGTTTTGGTTCAAAAAGTAGTAGTCCCACCTAGAAACTGAAAGATTTTGTTCCATAACCTAGTGATGCAGAAAAAGTTAAATATAATTATTTTATGTACAACCTACGGCTAGCAGGAGCCCTAATGACCAGATGATAGACAATTGCATTTACCCATCAAAAAGTCCTGGAACAAAAACCCATGACAGACTTCTGCTATTATGTAAGGAAAATATGTTTTTTTCTCCAGTCCAGTGCTAGCTAGCTGGGAACAAGGAGCTGGTTTTGATGCCTTTGGACAAGATGGGAAAGAAAAGCCTCCATCAAGGATACAAGTCAAGAGATGAGATGTTGGTCTCTTCTCCCAAATTACTGATGATAGGATGAGGGGAAACGGCCTCAAGTTGTGCCAGGGAAGATTTTGATTAGATATCAGGAAGACTTTCTTCACTGAGAGAGTGGTTAGGGACTATAACGGGCTGCCCAGGGCGGTGGTGGAGTCATCATCCCTGGAAGTGTTCAAAAAACAAGTGGATGTGGCACTTGAGGCTATGGTCTAGTGGTTAGGGAAATGTTGGGAGGAAGGTTGGACTTGATGATCCTGGAGGTCCTTTCCGACCATGGTGATTCTGTGGAAATATTCAGGAAATGCCAGAAAGGGGTTCAGTTTTGTTGTACTTATAACAAGGGAAAAAGAAAACAAAACAAACTATTGCTACCAATGCAGAATAAATAATAATTCATTCAACACACATAATTTGTCACAAACTGCAAACCTGTAATGTAAAATTCTGATTTTTTGCTCTGCCATGTTATGACGTTTTTTGTCCCTGTGTATTGAACCTGGACTCCCAAGCAGCTCGCATGTTCTTTCCAAGTACCAAATGTACTGGTCAATTCTCTGCATATCTTCAGAAAAGGTGTGATTTTTCTCTAGTTTTTTTTCTGCTGACCTTATGCCTTTCTTTCCTGGGAATAGTGACCTCCAACATTTCGGTCTCATTTAGCCAAATGACATGCCAAATATAGTTTTTCATTCATTTCCACTTCATTGTTCAGACTAAAATCAGAGCAACTGGTTTGTTGGTAGCTCCTTCCCCATGGGTTTTGGATATGATAGTTCTTCAGTATTTCTCTATTAGTTTTTTTTCAGTTAATAAAGTTACCACAGAAATGTTTTGTAATAGAGACAGGATATTTGAGAGCTATGCTGGAAAACACTCTTGTTGGATGTTGTCCATACTCTTTAAAATTGAAAATCTAGGATAATGAAATGAAGCAGAGGTAAACACAGTTCTTCTAAATGAAGAGCTGTTCAAATGATAAGCGACAGTGACTTATCCTCATGCCTCAGGTCAGAATTTTTACAGAAATCTGAAGATTTTTGAAATGAACACTGTATAAAATGCCAGCATACTGAAAAGCAAGTGTAATAGAAAATTTACTTGGTAAATCTAGTTCTGTTTAATAATGGCATGTCCTTTGAATCAGTCCTCCATATATTGAATTTCGTGAAGATCAGCTGAAGAAAAGGAACAAAGATATTAATGGGATACTAGTTTTAAGCAGCTGCAGTCACCTGGATTCTGCAGCATAATCTTTCAATTGTATTTAATCTGTTTGCCATATAGAAAGCAGACCTCGAAAGACTGATTAAAAGAGAGAAATTGTGCTGCAGATACAACAATTGATTGTTGAGATCCGCAGGGTAAAGAAAATATCGATGCCCTGATATGGGTATCTTTGCATAAGCACAAGCAATTAAATTAGTACTTCCAAAAAAGTTGCTTTCCTTGCAGAAGTTTGTATTTCCTTGTCTGGGTTGTGGCAACCAACTATCCCTCCTGACTATAGTACTGTGAAACAAAATGGTTTGATGTTGATTATCTAGTGTCACATCAATTTTGCTTACCACACAATTTTAATGTGATTCAAAATACAAAATGTTTCATGTCACAGATGGCTGAAATCTGATATTCTACTAACAGTTCCATTAAGACTCTTGTTGATATAAATAATCAATTACATTTTATGTTCCAACAGGCCAACATGGTCAGTTGCTACATCATGGTGAGTTGCTTACATCTCTTGCCCCTATATACTGAGACTTCAGTTATTCTTCCAAGAAGTGGAAAGAAACCTCAACCAGTGACACTATGAAATAGCAGAATTATTCCCTGGCGGACGCTCTTGGAGTCAGCCCAAATGCTTGTTAACCTTCAGAGAGTTTGGTCCTAACTAAACAGGGATAGCTTTTCACCATTTAAAAGAAAAAAAAAAAAAAAAACAGGCAGGGGAGGACAACCTCACTCTACTACAATTGAAATAGTTCTTCCCAATGCACCGTGATTCAGCATTATCTCCCTAGCCTCAGAAGACAGAAATTAGCAGGATGTCATCACGAAAAGGATCATCTCAGACAGATGCATAGACCTTCTTCAAAAATTCAAACATTTTCTTTCCCTGACCAGTCCTACATTATTATTTGGTTAGTTTCATTGGACATCACGGTTGATTAAACAAAGAAATGCCTCTCTGTGGCTTGATACAATGCCTCAGAATTTTGTGTACTCCTGGCTAATTGCAATAAAGCTATTGTGTGTCTTAATACTTGTATACAAAATTATTTTCAAACCAAAAGCATGTAAACTACTGTATAAGTGCAATGCACTTTTGTTTAATGTTACTCACACTTTGCTTCAGGAAAACTGTCTAAAATATGTCGACTGACGAGCTGCTGCACAGAATATGCCATTGTTGTGCAATTTGCCAAAATAAAAGAGACTGGAAACTTCTAAACCAGGCTGCTGCTGAATTAAATTCTCCTTACTTTGGAGATTTTTTTTTTCCCTCTGTAATTTATGTACCTCTTTCCACTGCATTTGCTAAGGCCATTAAATATTTAATTTGTATTTAATTTTCCTCTTATGGATGAGGTTCCATAAGCTACTCTTACTTGGAGTAAGGTACTAATGCTAACACATGACATGCATTTAAAGAAACACTCCTGTAGCCTTGTTACTGGAATGTGAGTAATTATTAACAAATGGTAAGGCCAGGCTTTTTTCTGCTTAAATATCATTTGGGCTCAATTAAACAATACTAAGATGAACAGGTCATTATGTTTGCTACTCTATTTATTCTGGTTTTAGCTGAGCTATGTTCATTTTTTACTTGAGCTCATTTTCTTTGGCTTGAACTTTGACTGTGTTGTTTGATTGAAGTTAGCTCCCATGGGAATTATTGAGAGGATGAGGCCTTATGCTCCTGCATACATCCCTGAATTCAATTTGGTGTTAACTTTTGGAGGGTGTTTTTCTCTTTCAGGATTCTGTGTCATGGCTGCAGTGTTCAGAAGGCCCCCAGAATCCCTAGGACCCTACTCTTCTAAACCATGTTTGGGTTTATGGCCTGAAAAGGAGCTGCTGTTAGGAGAAAAGACTCAGAAAGCAGTGGCATACACAGGATGGTGGGGATGGGGAAGATGAGCCCCTTTTCAGTCAGGGGTCTTGTGTGGGGAAGGATCCCATGTACCAACAGCTAGTGAGGCAGCATCTCTGGAGGCAGAGGCTGGCACGCAGCAGCTGCTCATCCCTGACTTAATTCAGCTGAGGGCAACGGCCTCAAGTTGATGTGTGGCTCTGCCCCAGAGCTCCAGAGACTGTGGGGCTGCTTTGGCATGAGGTGGCTATGGGAAGAACCACCACAACTTCCAGTACAGCTCCAAAGCTTTTGGGAGGAGGGGGGAGGCGAAGCCCTGGTGCTGTGCCAGGCTGTACCAGCCTAGTAGATCTAACTTGCTAGAAAGGATCCTGAGGTTACCAAGTCCCATCTCCAGGTCAGTGTGAGACATTGCTGAGAAATTAAATAGATGGATAAAATAAAAATTTGTTAAACAGAGCGTTTCTAACAAAGTACAAAAATACCATATTATGCTGCCTGTAACTACCACCATTGCATGTTAGAGTGGCAATTAAAAACAGACCGTGATCCAAATGTATTTTTCACCTAGACAGGAAGATTTTTACATGAACTACAAAAATTTTTACCGTGGAAAAGAGTAGTGCTTCTGGGAAGGAAGGCCTGCCATGCGTTTGACTTCAGAACTCTTCATCTTTTTTCTCTAAAAGGAGTAAATGACTGCCTGGTTGAGATAATTACACTTGGTGTCTTTCCCATCACCATGAAATACGACTGTCGATGATGTACATGCCAGATAGGAATGTATAAATAAACACTTCCCAAATAAATCACTCAGTGGCCATCTGAAGTTCCCTCTTCATCACTACAATGACAGGCTGGCTATGGAGCTGCAACACAGAAAGGAATACTCTGGCTGTGAGAATCCCTTCAGTGCTTTGCAGTCCCTTTATCATACCCTAGGACCTATGCAGAAAGCTCCAGTATCCTCTGGTAAAGGCCAGAAGACCTGAGCTGTCCTTCTGATCATCTTTGCTTGTCTAACCAAGGAGGTACTAGAATTCAACCAAATTTTAGCCTTCAAAATATCAGAGAGATTAGTGATTGCAAGAATAGGTAAGGATGAATGGGTTACTCTTGAATGGCACTGGAGGTGGAGGTAGAAGAAAGACCCATTTCTCATCTGTCTTACTGTGGTAGTACCACTTGCAATAAAAGATTCAAGAGTGCAGCAAGAAGGGAAAGGCAGGAATGGGATGCTGTCACTGTTGGGT
>NW_008590189.1:7788-12871 GCF_000691845.1 Merops nubicus
GTTGGTTGGCCACGGTGCTGGGCTGTGAAGCTGAAGTCTTTCAGGCAGGGAGGAGAGGGAATTGATTGCTCCTACTTTCTTGCTGAGCATTCTATTAACCTGCTATACAGATTGCTAGTTCAGTTATTAAATTGATATACAAAAAGAGGTTCTCCCTTTTAAATAGTGAAAAACCAAGGCAGTCAGCCACGTAATTTTTCTTCACGTCACTTGATACTTTGGACAAGAGAATACAGCTACTGCCTTTGGGACTCTGCTTTCCATCCAAGGCCAGCAAAGATACCTAACTCCCAGAGAGGACCAGGTTTTCATCTTTTCCCTTGGTGTGTCTCACTGGCTTCTGCCTGCTGATTGTGTGGACTGCAGGCCTGCTACAGAAAGCTTGCTGCTTGTATTTCTTCTGTCACCTTCTCTCTCCCCTTGCATGGCACAGGCACATGTGGCATGCCATCCAGAGGGGTGGGTTGCACTGCAGTTTGTGAATGCTGTCACAACCCTCTTTTCAGAACTCCAGATGCTTTTCTGTGTCTGACTTTAAATCTTCATACCAGGAGGCAATACTTATGGATAATACACAGAGCCCATTCTGTATAAAAGTGATGCTTATGTTAGTACCACCAAAGAGTATGGGATTGCATAGAGGTATCTTTGTAGAGAAAACTCAGATTTTGCATATTGGGAAGCTTAACTAGAGGAAGAGAGAGAGAAGGGAAAGTGAACAAGCACTGACAACAACAGCCTAAAAGATGTTCCAGTCGAGGGGTACACCTAAGTAAGATGTAGAAAGGAAACTCCCCCAGTTATCTGATGGTGTCTCAGAGAGATGTCACTTCAGGTGACTCATTGGAGCAAGCCAAAAGTACCTGCCTGATTTTCAGGACTCCACAGCTTCCAAGACTCTTTTCTCTCACCCTGCTGCATGTTTTTCCTCTTTTCCATAGAGAACTAGAGCAGCATGTAATGAGCCATGTTTCTCATCTACTCCTAGCCCTAGGAACCCTATTGATCTCATCAGTGTTAAATTAGCCTTGATAACGATATGGTATTTTGGACATTACTAAGCTGCAATGCTGCCATTTCCTAAAGAAGCCACAGGCTTTGTTTCAGATGAACACAGCAACTGATTAATCAATACTGAAAGGTTATCAAAACCTGCCTCCTGATAGCAGGCTTTCAAAATGCCCAAGGACTCTTCTTCCTCTCAGTTATACAAAAAAAAAAAAAAATAAAAAGCTCTTTTTTTTTTTTTTAGTAGTTTTACTGCCTTATTCTGGAGCCTAGTCTTTTCTGCTCTGGCAGTCTACACTGTTCCCATGTAGTCTTCTGGCTTCAGTGGCACTTCCCCCATTCCTGCACCCAGAGGGATCCCAAAATGGTTTGAAACCACCAGGGAAACTATAGAGGGCTAACTGCTTCTTCCTAGGGTCTAACTCAAACACCTGCATAGGACTGGCATGTACAAAATGTTCCTCCTTCCTCAGAGGAGGTCTGCTGCTTGTCTCCTTTCAGAAAGCAAACTAATGAGGCATGAAGCTCCTTGAGGAGCTGCCAAAACAAACATGACCATGGCATGCTTCCACCATCTACTGGGTCTACTCAAAAGTTCATTAAGTTGTGATTAAAAAAAAAAAAAAAAGAGTTTCAAAAGGAGCAGAGAGACCCAAGTCCTGGACCCTCCTGGGTTTCACTCCATGGGTTGAGTGACATCTATCCATGGGAGACTCTCTGCCTGGGTCACTTGACAGATGGGGCTTGCAGGCATGAGACTCTGTATCAGGGAAGAGTATTTTGGGTGTGATGTTTAGAGGAGGGCTCAAAGGTAGTGAAAGGGATATAGAGGTACTGAGGAGGAACAAGTATAGGAAAAGAGAGGGAAAATGGGATAAAAGGGGTTGGTGATGTGTCCCAGACATGCCTGTGTTGGTCAGTGTAGCCTCTCCTATCTCCTCATTAAACTCTTTTTCTGACAATTTTCCTGGGCAAGGACTCCCCATCCCCTGTGCCCATGCAAGGGAGGGCTGAGCACCCACACTGCTGTGGGGTGGGGAACGCAGGGCCAGCACCAGAAAGACGGGGGGTGCAGGCTGTGAGTGCAAGTGCAGGGATGCAGCCCCGGGTGAGTAGAGGCTGGTGAGGAGGCAGGCTGGGTGTCAGGGTGGACCCTGGAGAGAATCAAGGCTCTGCCAGCTAGGAGCAGCCAGCTGTGTGTGGAGGAGCGTGTGTGTCCATCCTGCCCGTTGCAGCTCCTCCACTACTATACAAAATGAATCTCTGACATGCTTAAGTAAGAATGAGTGGATGCCTGTACAGGCTAATTGGTGAAGCAGTCTGGTATAGGGAGGACTTGTGTCCTGAGCTTCACTCTAATGAATGGGTAAGTACATGGTATAAATCAGAAAGGCTTAAAAAAAAAAGGTCCCTTTAGCCTACACAGCACTAGCAGATAGAAGGTGGGTCATTCCTTGAAACATCTGTCTTCCTTCAAGCACAGATTGAATTTGGACCACATTCTCCAATACTGAGTAAATGTTGATTTAAAAAGTGATCAGTAAAAAGGAAATCTTTCCTTTAAAAAGGGATGATGGAAATACTAGCTCTCTGCAGCATTGTCAGCTCTTTAAAACAAAGGTCTGACCACTCTTGTACTTTGTAAGGAAAGGCATTAAGTACCTAGCTGCAGAAGAGGTTTCATAGTCTGCATCCCAGAAGTACAACGTGTGTCCCCAGAGCCCAGAGGGTTTGATGTAGCTTTTTTACCTCTCCTCAGCAGCCTGGACATGCCCTCTGTGTTGCATTTCCTATTAATTCCCTGTTTTAGCACCTAACTCTCCCTCTCTGATGAGCCACAGCACCCAAGGGACATTTGTGAAGCACATCAGGGAAGCGTGCTTTTGAAGGTGCCTTTGCTTTCAGCTGTGCGTAGGCTCAGTCCCCTCCAGAGGGGAGAAATGGGCTTTTTCCAGAGAACAATTTATCACCCATATAACACTTTTGCTTTGGCTTGCCTTTAGGGAAATCAGCTTGTCTCTGTCAGGCATGGAAGGAGCCCGGTGTTTGCAGCCCCCTCCCACAGGCATGTGACTTTGGAGGCAGAGAGAGGGACACTGCCCAGGTGCTCCCTCTGTTGCTCACACGTTCTCACCCGCCAGACAGGCTTCTAACCACCTCTTTGCTAGGAGGCCTTTTTGTTTGTTTGTTTCTACAAGATTGCTAATCCTTTCTACAAGATTTTCGTTAAGAACAAAATCAGCTCTTTCTAACATTTCTCACTCAGAAAAGTGAGAGTTTTTTAGAGTAAAAAGTTTCAGCTCTTCTTGTTTGCACATTGGGCTGAACATTAGTTGGTTCTTTCCTCATTGAGCCTGGTGTTAAAATGTGCTGAAGAATTCCTTCCAGCACACAGAGATTCAATATATCATATGTAACATATATTATTAACACATTAATACTATATATATATATATATATATATATTTATACAAGGTAGCAAGTAGCTGGTGCTCTGTGTCCAAGTTTCTCAGCTTGTCCCTATATATCTGCTCCATTTGTAAGGTAATAGCACACATTTCTGTAGATGTTTTAAGCACTCTTCTGCCTATGAGCTCTCTGCAGAATTGACCTGTCAAACAAGCAAACCTGTACAGCAGCCAGAGGTTGTCTTGGGTTTGTTATAATGTCAGGGGTCTAAAGTGAAATTTTGCTCGACCCAGCCCTGTTCCATCTGCTAGCTGACAGTATTCCTCACTGGTTACTTCCCAAGTAATGACAGCTGTGATCAAGGTGAAGATGGATTTTGGTTCCAGAGAAAACAGGCTTAAGAACTTCCCAAATATTATGCCAACTTTGATCTCCACCTAATCACACTTTACAATGAAGCTATTTCAAATAGTGGAGGGAACTCTAGGTATGAAATTTCCTGAGGGAGAAGAAAATGCTCTACCCCATCTATACTTGTACCTCTGGCCTTCTGAAAGTGAAAAAAAGGCTTATCTGAGTTTTCTTATTTTGACTTGGTTATAGCTTTTGGAGGCACTTCTTTTAATGTAATTCTATAAAAAGTTAAGCTTAGCATTATCTTGTTACAAAAGTAGGAAAACTGTGAAGTTGAATCAATATGATTTTCATAGCTGTTATTTAATTAGTTTCAGTTGATTAGACAGCCATTTAATTTATAGAAATGCAGCCTGCTCGGATTAAAGGGCAATAATATGTAGATATATTTTCGGATAACAATTTTGTCCATGTATTTGTTATAAAAGCATCTACGGATGGCAGGCAAGAAAATGAAGCTATGGGAGGATGGTGAAATTACCTACTGAAGTGGTGACGGATGACACAGCCTTCCTCTACCTTATCTATGAAGTGGTTCGTCTGCTCTGTGCTTCTGTCCTCTTTGTACAGCAAGACTTCTTACACAAGAGGTCTTGGTCCTGAAAAGGGTAACTCTGATACTCTCTGTATTACAGCCTCGTGATCCATGACATAGAATCAACTTGTACTGCAACTCCAATGCAGCTTTTAACAATGAACATGACTTGCAAATAGTGGTGAGATTAGCAAATGTATTGTGCTTGAGAAGACCACCAGAATCTTCAGACATGGCTGTGACATTCAGAAGGAACCGATGTCAGAACACAAAAGATTTACCCTTGAATAAAGGAGAACAGGAAAAGATCATTTAACGTATTCTCCCTAAAGAAACAAACTTCCATTTTGCCTAGGAAGAAAAACACGCTGGTGTCATTTGTGCCAGAGGCTTTACAAATATAATACGTGGTAGCAGCTGGGCAAATTGAAAAATGCAGCTGTTACAATTTATAAATTAGTGCAGTCCCCAGTGAAATGATTTAATAACAAACCACTAATTAATGAGTTACCTTACAAAAAAAAATTAAAACATTGTGAAAAGAATGTTATCCCACACAGTCTTTCTATATCCCACATAAGGTAGAGTCTTGAAGACTTGATCTTCAATTGCTGTTCAGACAGGTCACTTTTTAAATCCAATAGCCCAGTAATGGTGCCGTTTTTGCCAGAGCCTGAGCATACATTGTAGTCCTTACACAAGAAAAGCTCCCTTTCA
>NW_008590189.1:12902-42905 GCF_000691845.1 Merops nubicus
AGGATTTTTACCTGAATATGAAAGACAGTGTCATCTTTGGCCCTGATTTAGGAGAAGAGAAATTTTTGTAGTCAACTAAATCCCTTTCTAGGTTAAAATAACTCAATTGTAATTCTAATAAATGCTTGGTTATGAAGGCTGGAAATTTAATGTCCATGCCAACTAGACAAAATTGAACTAAATTTGCAGAGAATAAATGCTTCCAGCTTTACAGTTCTTCTAACACAGAAGCTGTACTCTAGGAAATCTAGATTATCATTGGCACATATTAAGTGCATGGAAGGTCGAATTGTCCCTAGTATACACTTACTATGAGGCTATTCAGAGTATAATTTAAGGTATTATTCCTGAAATCAGCCCAAAGTCTTCTGCAACACATTTTGGGGCAGGGAACTTTTCATTCATTTGGGCATCAGGGGACAAAATAAATAACCAGCCTGTGGATCACATACTTACAATTCCAAACTCCAAAGTTAAGTCTGGAATTTCACTCTCAAACCTTCCCTTTCTCCACTGAAGAGTTCTCTGCACTGCCCTCACTTCTCTCACACTTTTAAGATGAGTGTTTGGGACCAAAAGGCCTCTGCAGTAGTTACTGTGGTTGCCAAAGGCAAGGCAGAAGCTCAGTGCAATTTCATACAGAAGTCTCAAAACCTGTTCAAAAGGGCATCCAAAGGGACCCAGGAGAAATTTCTGCCTTAGAACATCAGCAAGACAGAGATGCTATCTTTGCCTGGCACAAGGGCTGTGGCCACCGAAGTGGCATGGCCAATATAAAGCTGAACAATACGTGGGAATAAGAACACATCTGCAGCAAAAGTAAAGATGGAAATATTGTGTGGTTTGTTTTTTTTTTCTTTCACATTGGTCTTAGTTTTAAACTGTGGAAGAGGCAATCAAGATATCAATTCCATATTATTTGAAGAGTCTTTGATACTGTTGGTCCATTTTCTACTTTTTGCTGGTGGAACTGTAAAGCAAAGACAGGGTGTTAGAAACGCAGTACAATTGCAAAGCTTTTGCATCTGAGTTCTCCATCTTACGTTATGCAATGGCTTAGAAGAATTTTTATGGAGGAAGTAATGTTAAGTAGTTGTCATGATTTGAGCCCACCCAGCTGGCAATAAAGCACCATGTGGTGGCTTTCTTGTTCCGACCTTCCTCGGTTGGGATGGGGAGGAGAAAACAACAAAAGGCTCCAGGGTCAAGACAAAGGTCAGAAAGGGCTCACTCACCAGTTATGGTCATGGGCAAAAGACATTCTTGACTTGGGGAAAAAAATCAGTTTAAAACAGCGAAGCCACCACCAGTTTACCAATTGAATCAAAGCAGGACAGAGATAAATACAACTCAATCTCAATTACACCTTCCCCCTACCTTCGGTTTTTCCCGGGCCCTTTTTTTTTGCTACCTCTTCCCCCCTGTGATGCGAGGGGGCAGGGAGCAGAGGTTGCAGTCAGTCCCTGTCCACTCTGTGTAGTATCTGCTGCTCCTTCCTCCTCAGTGGGAAGACTCCTTGCACTGCTCCCATGAGGCAATGTGGCATTCCTCCCAGGGAAACAATCCTTCACAAATTTCTCCAGCTAGCATGGGTCCTGTCCATCTGCTAAGTCCTCCCAGCGATGGATCGCTCCAGTGCAGGCTTCCCTCAGGAGCAGTGCCCTGCTTCAGCATGGGGTCCTGCATGGGCTGTAGTTGGGATACTTCTCCACCACTGATGTGCAAGGGCCCAGCCTGCCATTTCACCACAGGCCAAAGGGGAACAGCTGCTCCAGAGCGTCCCTCCCTCCCTGCTTCCTCACGGACCTAGGTGTCCGCATGCCACTCTCAGATCCCACTCCTCTTTGTCACAACCTGAGTCTCAAATCCTGGGTTTAGAGATGGGCCACGTCGAGGTTTTGTGACCCACTGCATGCACATAAAAGTGAACTGACATCAACTGACCAATAAATCCAACCCTTTTATTGATTACACATGAGAAAATGGCTAAACAGTCAAGAGGGCAATTTTGACTATCTTACAGTTACACACTTTGTACTACAAAGTGAAGGAAAACAATAATAATAATACTAATAATACTACTAATAAAGTGAAGAAGGAGAGAAGAGATAGAGAAACAGAAAGACATCACCACTCTAGCTCCAGCAATGTCTTGTCTGGCGTGATGTCTCATCCAGCCTGGTATCTGGTTCATGGTTCCTGGATGGTGGGGCACCCATTCAACCTGGCTTGTCGTGTACCTTTTGTTGTCTCTGGTTTCCCAGGGTTCTCCCTTTGGGCAGAGTTTTGTACTGCTTCATCTAGAAAGTTCTCCAAATGAGTCTGAGGGAGGCAGGAGGTCCTGGTGGTTGATTTGTCCCCGCTATTGCCACGACCACAGTATGACCCTTCCACACACATGTGCCCTCTATCTCAAGTCACTTGGGGGGTGGCTGTGCCTGTGTCCTCCTGGAAGTTAGAAGCCCCCTTCCTCAAAAGAGCTCTGTAACCTTGGCCATATATGGAGAGCTGTCACATACATCAGAGTATAGGACTGTGTGTCCTCCAACACACCTCCCTGTGCTCTCCAGCTTCTCTCCTTGCCATGGTTTGCAGTTGCTATGCAGGACCTGCTCCACCATAACGTTTGAGACGCGTATTAACTTTTCCAGCCTCTCACACTCTCCAAAACAAATGAGCTCCCAAGACAAAGGAACTCACCCAACAGGTTTTCCTTCTTAAGTATGTTACCACAGAGGCACTGATTGGCTTGGCCTGGCCAAAGGTGGGTCTGACTTTGCACCTGGGGGGGTTTCTCAAAGCTTCTTACAGGAGCCATGCCAGTAGCCCCCTCCACTTCCAATTTGAAACCCTGTGGATACAAATTCAATACAGTAGTTTATAAGACTTCTAGGTAAGGTAACAAAGTGGGTTTGAGATGAGCCAGTCTTTCTTTTCTTCCCTGTCTGACAGCTGTTCCAAATATCACCAGTCAAGTTTTGAGCAGTAAAGATTTATTATGCCCATAGTAGGGAGGGGGAGGCTTTGCATACTGGAAGGCTACAGATACTGGAAGTCTACAGAGAAAAAGAGGTTATCCTGAAAAATGGAAGAGAGCAGAAAGGGGAAAGAGAAGGATCCCCATTGCTACTTACCTTAAAGATATTTCAGCCAAAGAAAAAGAATGAAAATTAGTGAGAAAAGGAGAAAGACATGGAAAAAGAAAGCCCTACACTAATACTCTCAAAAAAAAAAAAAAAAAAATTACAATAATCCTTCTCTGAAAATGTTAATATTATGCAATTTATTGGTATCATCTCTGATTTGAATCTGTCTTTTGGTTGATTCAAATGAAACATTATCACTGTCCTAATTGGACTCTCCTCCATCTTGCCACATAAGCAGCACTGGTGGGAAGGGTGCTAGTCAATGCACCACAGAAACAAAAGTGCTCCTGGGTGAAAAAATTCTTGTGTTTCTCTATTCACATGCAGGCACTGGAGAAAGAGAACACGCAGAGCAACAGTGCAACTCCAGGACAGGAACTGCCTTTCTGTCCTGCTTGCAGCACCTTTTCAGATGTCCTCTTGCTAGCTACATGCACCAGCCCTGCAAAAAGAGGAGAAATATCCATCTGCTCCAGACTGAACCTCTACAATGTTTAGCTTTCCCTGTAATGAGAGCATGACTGAGCAGACTGGCATTCAAAGCAGTGTGTGAGCAGTAATACTGTCTTACTCTTCCAGTTAAACACCATCCACCACCCCTCTGCAACTGTTTAGTTATCCAGATGAGTTGCTGGCTAAACTCTCTTGCCAGCTAACAAGCCTGCTCATCTGTGGAAATCAGTGGAAGGAAAGCCTCAGTAAATAGTAAATACAGACACTGTAAATAGCAGATTGCTGGACCACCTTAGCTTTCTGAGACACTAAAACATGAGACATCAGTAACATTACACTGATGTCTGTTAACTCCTTTTTTTGATTGATCAAGGCTTACTTAATGGGCATAAATATGTCTAGCTGACATATTTATAGCTTGCACTCTCAAGTCATGTGTCACAGTAATGGCCCCAGCAGACCTCTGGATGACTGTTTGATATTATACTGGAAATCCTAATACTGCCTGTTGTTAAATGACAACATACCTCCTTGACCACCTTGTATCAACAAGCACTGACAGCTGGTTGCTGGAGTCAGACAGCAATGCTTTCTTGTTGGTTTTTTTTCACTGATTGGGCTACTTATCTGCCTGACCTGGAAGCAAAGAGAGAGAACTAAGTCCAAGAATATATAACCTTTCTCATCAAATATACCTGCAGTCACAGCTGGGGGTTTGAGGTCCAGATGGCTGTGGAGACCCAACACACAATTCCTGAAGAGCTGAGCACTCACTGAGTAGATGTGAGAACCGTAGATACAGAGATGCTTATGTCTTAGACCTACAGCTTCATGACCTCCTTAGCAGGGCAGGGAACCAGCTTCTTCAGAGAACATCCTTTTGAAATGCTCTCCACCATATATCCAGCAGAGTTATGGCTACAAAGCATGGCAAGAATGAAAGTTAGGTCATACTTGGGTGTCCACATCCAAGACAGTCTTAGTGGCAATAACCAAATTGGCATGAATTTCCACAGGATTTAGGCAGCAAGTGGCTAAACCCAGTGAAAATTCCAGTCAAAAAGTAAACTAAGAAGAAGGTTAATAAATGAGATAGTTAATCTGAAATGTCAATAATGTAGGGAGTTTCCGACACATAAACACTTATGTGATGTGATTTTAAAGTAACAATAAGTACATTATTAATGTGAAAACACAAATGCAATGATACACTTCTAAATCCTTAGCTACACCCTGAGAATAAAAACGTTGTACATAACAGTAAGTTATGGCTTGCATCACCATTTCAGGCAATGGCAAGGAGTGGAAAGTCTTTTCCCCTAGGAAAGAATAAGGATGGTATCTCCCATGCAGGAGTACAGCACAATACCTTTATACCTTTCTGTAGGTCAGTGTAACTGGGGCAGTTGCTTACCAAAGGGGTTAAACAAACTGAAGACTGTTTTACTGCTGAGCACAACAGCTGTGACACTAGGAGAGCATGACTGTTTTTATAGTACTAAGAGGGAGCTCAGCATACCCAAGGAAAAGCGCCTTGCCTGGAGATCCCTGAGAAGTGCTGAGATGCTCAAGCTACAGCTGCAAGAATGAGGCAGCACAAAGATCTGGTGAATCCTTCAGGGTTTGTGGTGCTGCTGTTCAAGAATCCTGTTTGTTTTACACAGATGGTAGTTGTGAAGTAGTTTCCAGATGAGGTAGACTGTAAAGTGTCAGAAAGCATGGTGCAATAACTGCCCCCCAATCCACCTGTCCACCCCCTTCTGTACAGAGGACTATCATTCAGGGTGTACTTAGATTAAAACTAACAATCAGCAGCAACGATTCTACTTTTGGCATGTCCTTGGTAAGTCATACAGTAAACTGCAAACAAAATAAACACCCTTCTTTAAGAAAATGTAATTCAGACATCATATCCAAATGAATAAATCATTCCTGAAAGTCAGAAGCAATATTACTGTTGAATTAGTGCTAGATGTTCTTTTGTTAAATTGTATACAATCAAAGCAAGGTGCCAAATTGCCAACTAACTGTCTAGAGGTCAATTTTTAGATTCACGGATGAGCTAATGCATTTGTGGCAGTGATCATAAAGGGAGGAGTTCACCTTGCATTAGCATTGACTCATAACTATAAATCTACAATGTTGCCAGAAATAGATGTCCTATTTCTTGTCATTGGTCTGCAAGACATAATTTAAACATTTACATGTCCTAATGTTGAGCCTTCCAATTGCCCAAAACATCCCTCTCCAGGGAATGCTAACCACAAGGACAGGGTCTGTAAAAATAATAGCATCCTCAGTAAAAACTGAGAACCTCTGGCATCTTGAAGTTTATCAAAAATCTCATAAATCAATGAGAATCAAAGCCGAATGATAAAAGGATATTGATAAGGGTCAAATGAGGACACAACAGATGTAAACCAAGTGCATGCTAGATTATAATGTTGATAGGCAATAGAAAGCAGAAGTGAAAGAGTTCTGCATTAACTATTTAGCAAAAAAGCTGAAGAAATTGCTGTAAAATTACCTCATGTATTGTCTTTTCTTTCAGCAGAACTAACGTGGTTACCACAGAGTCATTCATTAATAGAAAGATCAGAGAAATGTTGTTCCACTTGAAGTAATGCTATAAGTTTTCCTGCAATTGGTATTTTAAAAATAATATGTATGGGAAAAGCATAAGACACCAGTTATGAAAAAATGGATTCATTCAGGTGAAGTATGTGGCAAATTTAAAGGAAGCGGTTTCAAGGCTGTAGAGTGAACAGACATGAGTTGTAGAGAAGAGTGCATAGATTAATTTCCAGACATGTTTGCAATACTTTGTAAGTGCACACACAAACGTCTTGCCTGTTTCTTGTGAAGTGCTCCCTTTCTTAAAGTGTAAAAATTGCTGTTAGGTAAGTAATTAAACAAATGCAGTGTGTCCAAACATCAGAGCCAAATGTCTAAATACCAGTGTGAGTCTTGAGGTGTTTTGAATTCTATCATTGTTAATTTATTTCAGAGATCAATTCAGAGACCTGATGGAACAAGAAGCATGAAAAATCCTGCAAGCATTTTATTGCAGTATTTTAGTGAGTTTTAAATCTCACAGTTTTTGCATAAATTTGAACATTTACTTTTTTTTTATTTTATTTTTTTTTATTACCTGCAATAGAAGTGTGCTGAGTTCTGTTGAGGCCTTTAACTGGGGCAAATAAACAGATAAAGATAGAATTTTTGAAAGCGTTATGAAATTTAATAAGATTTTGTGGTGTTTCATCATGAGGCCAGTTATGAACATCAGGGCTACAGATGTAATGCCTACTTGCCTTCATTTTTTTACTTTGTCTTTTGTAGTACTGGCAAATCAATAGAACAAAACTCTGCCTTCTTGTTCAGATATACCTGGAATCTAGCACTTGGACCTGTAAGCCTTTAATAGCCTGTAATTTTCAATCAAATTACTTGTTCATGGTTTCTGCTTTGCTATTTCTTTCATTCAGTTCTTCACACACAAGAAAATGAAGACGTGTCTGTGTATGCAGTGGTGTATCCACTCTCAACATGGCCCTAGTCTACTTTTAAATACTTCTCATGCCCTCTTCAGATGCACATGCCTACATAAATTTGTTGTGTTTCAATTCTCTGTGTAACTGAGTAGTAATTGCGCTATTTTTACTTTGGAGGAAGGAATCATTCACAGTGGCTGCTCTTACCTCCTAGACAAATGTGCTCCAGGGGCACTCCCTTGGTAGTGCTCTTGGCAATCCCTGTAGACTAATGGACCTGCAGGATCATGGCCCTATCTTTCCTTGTCCCCACACTTAAGCTCCACCTAATGAAAACTCAAGATCAAGAAACCTGGGAAGCTTTGAGGACCTAAATCTTATCCACGCGTCCTGGGGTCAGGAAATCCTGTCCAAGGCCAGGAAGTACTACTGAACCTCAGAGCTTGAGTGGAGTCAGCAGAAACATTTCTCAGAGGAGAAGCTCCCCAGTTCAATTTGGGAAAGGCAAAGCTCCCACCGACATAGACCCAAATGTCACTGCTGGCCGTGTATGCAAGTAGTACATGACATTCTGACGTAGTTCACAATACCTGTCTTCATATTTCCTAGAAAAAGTTTATGAGCTCAGCATGGCTTTTAGAGAAACAGAGGGGTTTCGAACCTTTTGGATTAATTGATTATTTAATGAAAAAAAGAGAAATATCTGAGAAAGGCTGTTAGCTGTCAGGAAAGAAAACTTGATTATTACTTGATTATGTCTTTGTTAATACTTTCAGGTTTTTATATATCCTATTGATTTGAATATCATGTCTCCCTGCAGGAAAAGCTTGATCTTGTTTTAAAAAAAAAAACTCATGTGCACTGTTCCATTGCTTTGGAAGAGTTTGCTTTGGATTTCCTAGAACATAAATTCCTGTCTGGGACTGCTGAAAACGTTCTGCAGCAGATAACTGAGGACTTGAGTTGTGTTGACATAGACTATATGTGTGTTGCAGATGTTTATAATTTCTTTAAAGCCAAAATGTGGAGTTCTATCTCTCTTCTGATCTCTCTTTTCTGGCACTGTAACCAATAAACTGCTTCTTATTCTACTGCTCCCTGTAACTCCAGACATCTGTACCAATCTTTTAAAACTATAACTTCAGTGTTTTATCTCATAATTCATAATGTAGGAAAAAAAACTCTGCTTAGATCCGTTTTGAGTTTATCACCTTTTATTTCATTGGCAGTCCTTGGTTTTGTTATGACACCAAGAGCAGAAAATGATCCTTATTGATCTTCCTTAAGCTGTCATTCATTATTCTGAACATATCTACAATCTCTTCTCTTGACTGGCTTCAAAATTAAGTGAGGTGGCTCAGGGCCTCCTCCCATCAGGTGCTGAAGGTTTATTTATGCTAAACCACAGAATTCTCTCCCAAGTGAAGTTAGGAGTGTGAAGTTAAGAACAGCATCAGGCTGTTCCATGACATCCTGAGAGACCATCGTGCAGTATTGAATCATATTCATGGAAAGATTTTCTTCCCCTATATCTGAATGATGTTTCCCTTACCTCAACTTGTGACCACTACCTCTTCTCCTCATGTCTTTGGAAAGCAGCAATCTCTTTTCCTACAAGCTCCTTCTACAAGGTAAAGGGAAGCAGTTAAGACTCCTATCTGAAGCCAAGGCCCCTCGGTTTCCACTGGCTCATCATGAGCTCCCCACCCATCACAGTGGTGCTCCACACACTCTCTTCTGCTTATGGATGTCCTTCCTGCATGGAAAAGTCAAAAGCTGGACGTAGTATCCCACACAGCATCACAAATGCCAAGCAGAAAGTAGTAAACACTTTCTGGCTATATTTTCGCTAATACAGCCCAGTCTGTGGCAGTCTTCACCGTCATTATGCCGACTCGTGGTCAGCCTGCTGTATGCCAGGTTCACCTGAGTCTTTCTGGGCAAAGTTGTTCTTAATCCCTTGTCCTCTGCCTGTACCATAGCATGGAGTTTTCTTGTCCCAGGTGCAGGATTTTGTACTTTAATTTGTTGAATTTCGTTGATTTCTTTCTGCCCATTCCTTCGTGCTGTTGAGATTCTTTTGACTGGCAGCTCTGCCCTCCATCACATCTCACTGTCCCTCCAGCGTGTGTCATCTGCTAACTCAGTGAGTGTCCAGCCCTTCCCAGGGCCCAGATTCTTTATCCATGTCATCATCACTCAGCCTCGGTATCAACTGCTGTTAATTGGTGCATAACAGCTTCCAGTTCCTGCAAAGCTATCTTCCAGTTTTGATATCAGAGATCTAATACTCAAACCATTTATTAACAGTGTACACAGAGGAGAAGTATCTTGAGTGCTTATTCAGGTACTTTTGACATCCTTATGGCATTGATATGTCCAGCCAAACTTTGGATGCCTTTTGCAGTTGGTCTCCTCCTAACTTCACTTGGGAGAGAATTCTGTGGTTTAGCATAAATAAAACACTGTTGAAAATTTTGATTTGTCTTGCTGCTTCTTTTGTTTAAGGTTCATTATTTTCACCTTGTGTCACCCTAAACATTTAATTTTCCCCTTTGTTTGCATGTTTCAGTTTATATTCAATTACATACAGTGAATACCCACTGTATTCACAATACAGCTCTGGGCCCAAGGAATGTAAGAATATACTAGGAATAAAGAATAAAACTTTCAATAGCTTCTGATGTATTTTCAGTTCAATGCTGACGTCTGCAGCAAAGTTCAAGAACTTTCCAATGTGGTAGCTGAGTACTCAGAGTTCTGCTATAACCCCTCAACAGTTTTATTGCAAAGTTCTATTTTGCAAACATAAACAATTTCCTCTTCTAGCCAGACATAAATGTAAATTTAAGGGATCTTTCTATAAATAACACCTAATTAGCTATGAAACTGATGCTCCACTTTGGAGAAAAAAAGGCTCCCTTCCTTAAAGGCTACTCAGTGCCTTATATTTGATGCTCAACATACTGCTTATTTAAACTAAGACAGAACACACCCAACTTGCACACATTGAGCTAAACTGCACTGACTTTTAGCTTCCTTTTGAAACACCACGATGTCTCATGATTCCACTGTGACCAATTAGGATGACAACCTCCAGCTTGGCTTTGTCATTCAATAAACAAATATGATGTTTAAGTGTTCCCAGACCTCAGCATGCTCTGAGACTAACCATGGCCAGTAGCAGTTAGTGTTCAAGAACATAGAGTCCAACCCACCAAAATGAATTACTTTTGGACAAATAATACAGAAGCAAAATTTCAGTTTTTATCCTTTCCAGGCATGGTAGGTTTCTAACTACAACAGCTATTACTCTCTGGGGTGATACAAGCACTATCTTGCCTATGACAATTAAATCCCATTCTATAAATAGAATTAAAAAAAAAAAAAAAAGCCAGAAGCAGTTTCAATTCTAATACCATACAATGCTGCTGCAAAACAAACGATGGGATTCCCAAAACACTCACTTTTGTGCAGCTGTCAGCAAGACACAGCTATGCTACTACATGGTTATCCATGAGGGCTCATGAAGTGATAGAGAGGTTTGGGGACATTGCTGTATCTGGGATAAAGTATCATATAGCTGTTCCTGCTAATATTTTGTATCTATTTCCAGCAGGGAATGTTGGCATATTCAAAGCCAAATATGAAATCAATGTTAAGAGCAATACTGAATTTAAATGACCCCTAGCAATAAAAATAGCCCAGAAATCCAGGCAGTGCACATTGTAATCAGAATTATTATTGTAGCATTTTACTTCAGGCAAAAACACCTGGACCAGGTATATGCCTTAGTATCAATTTGACAAAGGCTGCTGCAAGTGAAAAGTCTACAGCCAATGCTATTCTTCCTCCCTCAGACACTGGCTGTGTTGTTGCAAGGAGTTGTTTCCTCCTAAGAAGCTTTGAAAAGTTTTCAAAACATGCTGGAAGTCAGCTGGTCCCCTTCGCCCACAGATTCCTATCTGGAAAGGGAGGTGTTAATGAGACTATTCTGTCTTGTTAAGTTTTCCTTCAAATCAAGAGTTCAGTGACTCTGTAGCTCAGAGCATGTGGATATACATAGTTCAGAGACAAGGAAACACCCATATTACTCTATCCCTTTTGCTGCTGATGATGGGTGAAAGTGGGAAGTGCTCTAGCAAAAATGAATGGCCTAAAACAGGAGCTCACAGTCAGCTGCTAAGGGATTTGCAAGAAACTGTTCCAAAAGGGCTACAACAGAGCACAAGAGTGCTTGGCGCTCTGGTCTTCTTTTGTCTCCATTCCCCTCCAATGTCCTCGAGCAAACCTGGATGGAATTGCACTCTTTATTTTCAAAGCAGGTTTACCAGCTAGACAGGGAAAAAATGGTCAAAATTAATCACACCAATGGTTTGTTTCATTACTCCTGACTGCCCACAGAGGGCTCTGCTTCACCCGAGGGTGTTAATCATATTTCTTCTGCTCTCTCAACACATTCATTTTAGGTGAGAGAAAAAAAAAAATTATTCTAAAATATATAATTTTTTTTGCTACCTTGAAATAAATCCTCTCTGTTTTTACTGTTACACCATTGGTCTCCTTCATAGTTTATAATATGACTTGATTTACAGTATTCATAATTCACTAAACAGATCTGCAGCTCTGACCTATAAATACTGAGATATGTGGCTTTTCCATTTACAAACAGAGTTGGTGATGAGAGCAAATTGGATAAAGTGTTGTGGGCTGCAGGAGGTGTGAGCTGAAATGCTCTCAGTCCGCCTTCCAATCTAATCTTAATATTCATCGCTCTGCTAGAGAGAAGCCCCCTCCCTTCAAAATATCTGCATTGCAAAGCTTTGAAATTGTTAACATCTCTCCTGAACAGCTATATCACCCCCTTATTTACTGAGCGGTGATGGGAAGGTGTGAAAAATGTAAAAGTTGACCAATGTCATTAAACTTCTTATTCTTTTGAATGGGGAGAAGAACACCACACATAGGAAGGTACTTTCCATGACTTATTTCAAACTCTGTCCAGGAAAAGAGAAGCTCTATATTTTATTTTTTTTTTTCCAGGCTTACTTATGTTATGGTGTATGTTCCAATCAGAAGCATGAGAATCATCTTTATTTCCCAGGAAATGGCTACTGCATTCATAATTTTCAGAGGTAACTTCATACTACAGCGGTGACCATCCTTTGCCTGATATTAGTAAGGGCTCCAAAATTATTTA
Source organism: Merops nubicus (assembly GCF_000691845.1). Lineage (NCBI taxonomy): Eukaryota > Metazoa > Chordata > Aves > Coraciiformes > Meropidae > Merops > Merops nubicus. The sequence continues at coordinate 25,196 of NW_008590189.1, forward strand.
AGAAATTAATGAGAGAAAAGAATGATAAAATTTCTAGTCTTAGTGGGCTTTAATGCCTCTTTTAAAAACCTGTAGGGACAGGCATTATATGATGATGTGAAGTGCTGTAAAAGTTTTCCTGATGCTGGCCTAAGAAATGTCACTAATGAGTAATGCAACCATATCAAATTTGTAATAAAAATTTTACAGCAATCCATACCATTATGGGTTCTTTGTAGCTACGTGTTGTCTGTAGTCCTTCACACCATCTGCCCGTGCTGATGCTTTAGAAAAAGTGGGCTTACAGAAATTTGGTACCAATCTTATACCAGCAGCTAATGAGTGGAACAAATCATGACACACAATGAGGAGGCACCTCAGAAACATGCTTTGTGTCCTATTTGGACGCATGCTTTGTTCTCTTAAAAACACTGAAACCTGAGAGGCTTGACTCAAATCTCTGCCATCCCTGGCAGACCTCTTAACATCTCCCTTCTCCTGTTCTGCCATGCAGCAAGAGTAGCAGGATCATTAGATGCCAAATGGAAGTTACTGCTCCATTGAATTAGAAACCTGCCACAAAGAAAGCTCATCTTTGATTCAGCTTGGAAAGCACACTTGAGGATGGTTTTCAGCACAGAGTTAACAGAGCTCATCAGTGTCAAATAGCCTGCAGAGTATCTGTTGTAGCACAGCCACAAGCCAGGTCAGAATTAAGAAAGAAGTAGACAAGAACATACTATCTAAGTAATTTGAAATCTAACCTTCCTTGCCTCCTTTCCCATAGTTTCATTCCTTTTTGGAGAATCCATTCAAACTTCAGAGGAAGTGACTATGGAAGAAGATGTCAAAAGTCTCTTTGAATCATCTTGGGGTACTTGCCTTTCAAAGTGAGGTTAGACAGATGTGTGGAAAACAATTCCTAGGGCTGCATCTCCAAAGATTTTCAGTAAATATTATTTTTCCTTTGAAACACACTTCAGAATCTACAATGTTCTCTGTATTTTTGGGTACCATATCAATCAAAGGCTGTATTTTTGATTGCATGCTGAGCTAGAGATGACCTGAGTTCCCATGCTTGAGACTCTTCTAGTTCTCCTCCCTTTCTCTTCTTTCTACCACTTTTACCAGAGCTCTTGTGCTGACTGAGAGAGATTTACTACTTTTATAAAAGCGTAAAGTGAAATAACAGGAGGCTTTTAGAGTCTGAGAGAAAAAAAGTAAAATAATAACCAAGATGAAGTACAACCAGGGAGAATGTATCAATTATTATATACAATATAGCTATTAAATGGGAGCTGGTCAGCTATCCCAGCCAAGACTAATGAAGTTTTCTCCTCTCTCTAGGCCAATGCCTGGAGTCAGAGGGTCACTAATCTATCAGATTTTCTGGCCTAGTAAAAAAGACCAGTGTGTGGGCATCAGCAGTCAGAGGCATTGCTGAGAGAGAGACGTTGATGTATGGCGCCAGGGCTTCCCCACCTCTTCCTAGCTGAGGTTAGGGAACTTGGATTTGAACTGAGCAGAGCTCCCTGAACTGCAAAGAAATACAAAAGTGACACTGTCAAACACTCTCCCTCTGCCTCTGAGTAAGCAACGAACTGTTTTGAAACAAGTTATTTTGTCTTCCTGTGATGAGAACTTAGTCTTTCAAGTGCAGGTGAGCCTACAAGGGTAATGCAGAAGAGGAGCAGGGACTCTGACAGTGGAGAAGTTCCCCATCAATGGGCAGAAATCACAATATCTTCCACAAAAGTGTGCTTCTGGATTACAGAGTCAGAGCCATTGTTCACACTTTTCTTATCTCTTTGAAACATCCCCATCTTAAATAACATTGTCAAGTATGTCTGGATACCAGTGCTTGTCTAAAATAACTTTATTTAAGCAGCAAATGAAAACATATCCATAAAAAAAGGAGAGATTTGCCTATCTATCTCACTAAAATATATATAATGTCTATCCAAAATGAGCATTGTAGTGTTTCAAATATGGGCTAAATTTAGACTGGATTAATGAAACTGAAGTAAGACATTTGCACTGTCTTGAGAGTTATTTACTTCAATGGTACTTAAATAACTCATAGACAGGTTAAGTAAGGAAAGGGAAATCGCCATTAAATTGAAAGATTATATGCACACACTACTTAAACCAGACCAAAGTTGGGTGTATAGATGGAGATTTAATAATTCAGATTTCTGACACATTTTAATATTTAACACGAGGAAAAGCCTCTGCTATGCCGAGTAACTTCATTTCATTTTTACAGTTAGTTAACTTGTAGAGCTAACAGTGGGGTCTGTGTCTGTAAAGTCTCTCTTTTCCCTTCTGGTGAGAAAGCTGTGATAGAAACAGAATTTATCCTCATTTTGTATATATATGTGTGACATTACCTAAGCATCTTGTGAAGAAAAGCATTATTTCAGATTGATGTTTGCTCCACTGTATTTACAGAGAGCCATGTCCTCTCAATCCCCTGTTAATCCCCACTCCCTGTTTATGCCTGCATAGGCAGTCAACCTTTTACAGTCCCCCAAAGGAGTACACCTCCTTGGCTTTTAAATGGATGAAATCAACCCAAAAAATTGCCTTTCCAGCTTAAAAAAAAAAAAGAAAATAATTCAAGTGTGCAACACAATGAGAACTTCATGCCTTGTGGAACATAATTACAACTGTCAGGAGCCTCCTGCCATGTTCATGGGATTAGAATGTTTATTATATAACATTGCTACTTAAAAAACAGGGGACTGGCTGTGCCAGTGCAGCAATGAGTGGAGACATGGTGCATGGTATGTACACATAAAGAAACATGCATGCATTTTTACCAATAAAAGGAAATGAAGATGAAAGTAAGTGGGAGAGTGAGGAAATCTGGCAACTCATAAAACCAGAATGTGTGGTGGGAGAGCTCGTGCTAACCGCAACTGCCCTTTTATCTCCCTGTGAAAGCATGGGCATGGGTGGGCAAGGGATGTTCCTTAGGGAAGGATCTGAAGAGTTTCGTCAGGAGGTACTGAGCTCTACGTGACCTGGCAGTTTTAGGCTACCTGCCTTCCCCAAGCAAGATATTTTGGTGCACCTGAGATCTGTCCCAGGGGCTGCCCGAGCAGGAATAGCTCTAGATGAACAAGGCCTGCTCACCTCGCGTAAGAATTAGAGCTGGCACAGGGGCAGGGTTACAGCTGGGACTCCTTGATGGCTGCACCTACACTACACAATTCATTTGCTCTCAGAAATTCCGCACAGTTCCTGGCCCAGAGCTGCGGGGTGCCTCAGAGCAGAGCGCCGAGGAGTCCCCTCCAGGGAAGAGCAGCCGGGCCCACGCTGCAAAGCCCATAGCCTGGGGTGGCTCCCAGCCTGCATGGCCTGTTTCCTGAAATGCCACGGCCTGTGTCTCAGCCTGCCAGGGTGATGGTTTTATAGCATGAAATACTGGGTATACGGTGCATGTCCTGGGGCATGGTGTGAGGGCAGGTGTGTATTTAGAGGTAGAAAAATCGCTATGATAGCATTGAAGGAGGTTGGGCAGAGCAATCCAAGCCTGGGAATGACTCTTACATGCTGTGCACTGGGAGTAGTCCCTGGGCTGGACTTCCCTCAGAAGCAAACTCAGGTTTTTGTTTTCATTTGTTTTTATTAATGGAAATACATCAACTCATTCCAAAAGAGAGTTCCCATAAGCACATTAACATTTCTGCAGCATGGGCAATTATGGGATCAGTTCACCCAGGGGTGAACGGGAGAACTGAATTGTTAGACTGTAGAAGTACCAACAATTCTGATCTGGCTCAAATAATATATTTACTACATCCTTCAGTTACATTTAGGAATTTTAAAACATTCTCATTTAACTGTTTCTTGCCCAGTATTATTGCTGAAGTAGGAGACTAAGGATTTTTACACACATTCCTTCAGAGAATGACAGTAAGAAAAGGCCCTTGTAAAATCAGACAGTGGCTAGTGGTGCCCTCCTTGTCTGGGCTTGCCAGTGTCTTTCTGATTGTCTAGATCAGGACACAACATAGATCTCATCCAGGTCTCAGAAAAAAAAGCCTCTGGTTCATTGTTTAATTGAGATCCTTTAATAAAGAATCAGGACAGAGCAGGTACAAGGATTGAGACTGGGGGAGGAAGGAGGTCTCTGATGAAGTAACAATGACATTTCCTAGCACAGGGAAGCTGAAACAGTTTCTCATTAATTAATCCATACAATTAGTCCTATGATATTTGTGAGGTAAGACTATTTTCCCTTTTTAGAATGTTTCTGGCAAAACTAATCTTCACTACTATCTGCTTTTCTAAGCCCAAACACATTACTCTGAAGCCAGGGAATATTGGGTCAATTTATGAAGTAGGAAAGCATTACTCCTTTCTTCTCTGGAGTTACATACAATGCTCAGCTTAGTTCACCTTTCGAGTCTCTTGAACCACATACAAATGGTTGTGTTGTTGAATAACATTATAATTAGCCTTGGTTAGTCATCAGGTTAAATGAATTAATAAAGAGAGGAAAAAAAAAAGTTAATAAGTTAGTTAATAAAAAGACATAAAATAACTTTGTAAAGAAAAGACTTCCTAATGCATCTGTCCAAAAACAGTAAAAAAAAATTGTTCTGTAATATGTAGGCTGAGAGATGTGCCAATCATTTGATGCTTTCCAGGCTGCTCTATCTGTGTTATACACTTTGCTAAAAAAGGCTACACTGAAAGTGAGGGAAGACCAATATAAGAAGGAAGAGGGTGTTTAGGAACAACATATAGCTGCATCCATCCCCTAAAGAAATGAATGCATAGAGATTGCTGCACAGCAGCCTCTGGAGAAATCTTCAAAGATCCCACACACAAAGCCCTCCTGCTTGTCTGTGGCACAGGCAACATCTTCAGTTGGATAATTAGAGAGCAACATGCTGGCAAAGAGTCTGTGTAATCTATATAACAATAACATCAAGAAAAAAAAAGTCAACATTCTGGGGACTATGCCAGTGATCATGGCACTATAATTGCTATAATTAAAAGCAAGGCAAATATTGCAGGGAAAGTAGGTCACTCTTCAGGCTGGTGTATCCCTGATGCAAATGGAAACAAGATAAAGAAGATTGTGTAATGTGATCTAAAGCAGACAAAAACTCTGTTGTTCCGAGGTTGCTGGAGATTCTTCACTAAATGCCTTCAGTTTTCACATGCCCTCCCAGTAGGCAACACTTCTCTAAACAGAGTGAATGTGTTGCAGGCTAGTGCGAGGACTATTAGAGGAGTCTATTGTAACATACAGTGAGCAAAGCATAATTCAGACCTATTTGGTACCAGGATAGTTTTCAGGAGTCTACGACACCACTTATTTCAAAGCTAGTGAGCTTCAGCACTGGCGTTTTCCTGACAGCAGCTTGAGCTACTGAATCTTGACACATATGGCTTTGCCCTTCAGAGACACTGAGGCTCCATCCGGTACTTAAGATCTGTATGAGCCCTCTGAGAGCTGGTTCCTGAGGAAGGGACACAGCACTGTGACAAGAAAACAGAAGACATTTCTTTGCATCTTCTCCAGCACCACGTCAGTAGTGTGCTGGGGATGAGCCTGTCTTCCCTGCCACCATGACCTCCCTTTCTCTGTTCACCTCCCTCCCACTCGCTGCTCGCTTCACATGACAGTCATCCAACTTCTACAAAAAGTACTCAGAGAAAGAGGTTTATTCACATGAAGAGTGATTGCTGTGGTCCTACCACTCAGCTGATTTAATATCCATCTTATTTTCCCTGTCTTCCCCAAAAACTATCTCACTACCTGGTTTCTCTGTCATATAAATTTACTTTTTTTCTGATGCCTACAGAGAGGTAATTTCCTCCTTGTGTGCTAATCCAGAAACATATAAATGCTTTTGGGCCCAGACAGTCTCACTGTGAAGCCCCTGGTGCCATAAGCCTCACCTCTCCTTCCAGGCTTTCGGGTAGCCACTCTTCCCCACTGCCATGGCTGTCACACCCCTGTGACAGCCTTTGTCAAATAGTGTGTGGAAGAGACCTACATACATTTCAATGAAAAAAAAAAAAATCAAATCATGAAGACATTTAAAATATTTTTTTTAACTTTGTAGTAAAAACATCTCAAAATTTCACAAATCCTTACATTTACATGTTTTCCTGTGCCACTGCAAAACTGATTCTACACGAAATTCAGGGTTACAAGAATTTTGCAGTAAGAGAGGGGTATACTGAACTCTGAATAGAATTAAATTGAAGGAATTAGTTAGGTGGGAGCTCTTTTCCTCTTAAATTTAAAGATTAATTTATATCCTTGGACTTTTTTTTTCTCCGTATCCACCTTTAAGTATTTCATATGTTTATAATTTGCCTAAAAAAGTGATGCGAGTCACAAGCAATTTCAAAGTGTACAGATGTTTTATGTTCATAAACAGAACAGCAAATAATTTCTCTGGGTCATTGCAAAACAATGGGCTTGATTTAGTTAGTATCCTGTAATGAAAACATCTAGATAATCAACTCAGTTGAGGGTATGGAGCTTCTTTGGTAAAATACTCATTTAACCTTAACGATGTCAGTCTTTGGGGTTTTTCTTTTTCCTGCTATCAAACTCAAATTATTAGTGTCTAAGGTAAAAGTTATAAGTGTGTTTCATACTGAGAAATGTATTAATGCCCTTAATTAAACACAGCAACTGTGTAACACAATGTGGGAAAATCGGTAAGTTCACTAAAATTTAGAGATATGCTGCAAGGACAAATTGATCCTACCTGAAGGTCTCTTTGCTGTTGTTTGGTTTAACACGCTGAGCTAAGAGGAACATGTAAAAGTATGGAAAGAATTGATAATTGTAACTATTTTGACTGCTCTTGTGGAAATTGCATATGATGCAATGCCCTGCAGTAAAAGGCATCCATTGGTAGAACCTGTAAGTGCCAGCTAAATGTGTTGGGCTGACCTTGGCTGGCTGCTGAGTGCCTACCCAGGCACCCTCTCCACCCCACGTCTTCAACGGGACAGAGTCAAAATGAAGGGTAGGTACATCCTCCTGCGGCAGCGTGGAGTCCTCCACAGGCTGCAGTGTGGATATCTGCCCCAGCATGGTCCTCTGTGGGCTGCAGGGGAATCTGTGCTGGTGCCTGGAAGAGCTCCTCCCCTCCTCCTCCTCTCACCTTGGTGTCTGCAGGGCTATTTTTTCCTACCCTATATTCCTGCTCTGTTACCTCCAGGGCGATGGTTCACATGCGCACCCATGTCTCCTCTGGCAGTCATACAACACCTGCCTATCTCCTGCTTATGACTTAGAAGCCTAAAATACATCATCTTCTGCTGGTTTTCATAATCAGTCCTGACTCTGGTGAGCATTTAGGACAAATTGCTTTCACTGTGGGAATAGTTCTCCTTATAAATCAACTTCCCTATTAAATCTCATAAATCTTGGAATGAAATCCTGGACACCGACAGAATGATAGTCTCTGCAAGAATGAACATCCAGAAGTGTTACTACTCCAGACTTGAAATTTAGCTGTTTTTACTGCTTACAGTGGTAGTGCCTGACTAAAGCCAAGAAAAAAATGAAGACCAATGGGTTAAGATGGTACCATGGAAGAGGACAGCTACAGGACACCAAATGTGACATTTTTCATAGCACTGCTGTGTCAGAATCTCACAGGTCTCATGCAGAGCCTGAGAACCCATGCTGAAACTAGAAAGCACCTCCAAAAGTCTGAGAATTTATCTACAGCCCTTGGCAAATCACTTTATGGCAATTGTGCCTCACCTTTCTAATCACATCCATTCTACTTCCTTGAGCTGCAACAGGTCTTTATTTCTTGGTATGCCTTTTCCATTAGTGTATTATGTTCCAGCAGGTTGTTAAGTTGTCTTACAGTGGTTTTTTTAGGGCTTAACTGCATACAATTTGTCCAGATTTAAATTCAATCTTCTAACTTACATCTGCATGTTATATTTTTCAGTGTGTTTATTAACTTATAGACATATAGAACAAAAAAAAAATTATTTGGCTTAGGCACTTTCCAATGATAGTCATGATAATAAATTCAGCACTAACGTTTTGGGGGTCCAGTCATTATCAACTATGTCTTTGAGTACCTGGAAATCTGCAGTTCAGAGCACAGCAGTGAATAATTGGAGAGTTTTTACTAAAGCAGATTATATATGATAATGTTAGCACAAGACCATCTTACCTTTGAATTTATGAAGGAGGCATTTGAAGAAAGTTTGAGAATGTTTTCACTGTAAAAGTTAGTACATGGGCATATTGATGCTCCTTCCAAATTCAGGTGTAAAGGCATTAGCCTGCTGGTTGTGCTGCTTTTGTGTGGGATACAGTTAATTTTCTTTGTAGTAGGTAGTATGGGGCTGTATTTTGGATTTGTACTGAAAATGATGTTAATAACAAAGGCATGCTTTAGTTATTGCTGAGCAGTGCTTACTCAGAGTCAAGGCTTTTAAACTGTCTCCACCTCAACCCACAAGTTTTCCCACTTTCACCCCTCCAATCCTAGCTGGTGGAAAGCAAGCAAGTTGCCAAATGGTGCTAAACCATGAGAGTGGTAAAGGGGTGTGTGTTGGTTTAGCAGCTTCTGAAGATCACCAGCTGGTTTTACACCGCATAGATTTAGCATCATACAAATGAATTTGCTCCTTGAGGAGACAGCTGGGAGTATGACCTACGAGGAAGATTCATAGATTCATAGAATGGTTTGGGTTGGAAGGGACATTAAAGATCATCTACTTCTAAAGATCATCTACTTCTAAAGATCATCTAGTTCTAACCCCCATCATGGGCAGGGACACCTCCCACTAGACCAGGTTGTGCAAGGTCCCATCCAAACTGGCCTTGAACACATTCAGTGATGGAGCATCCATAACTTCCCTGGGCAACCTGTTCCAGCATCTCACCACCTTCATAGCGAAGAAACTCTTCCTTACATCTACCCTTTTCCAGCTTGAACCTATTACTCCTCCTCCTTTCATCACAAGCCCTTGTAAAAAGTCCTTGCCCAGCTTTTTTGTAGGCCCCCTTCAGATACTGGAAGGCCACAATAAAGTCTCTTCAGAGCCTTCTTTTCTCCAGGCTGAACAACCCAAACTCTCTCAGCCTGTCCTCACAAGGGAGGTGCTCAAAATGACTGGATCATCTTTGTGGCTCTCCTCAGGACCTGCTCCAACTATGTCCTTCTTGTGCTGGGGGCTCACAGAGCTGGACACTCCAGGTGGGGGTCTCATGAGAGCAGAGTAGAGGATGAGAATCACCTCCATCAACCTGCTGGCCTTGCTTCTTTTGATGCAGCCCAGGATATGGCTGGCTTCCTGGGCTGCAAGTGCACATGAGTGCTAGCTCATGTCCAGCTTTTCATTTACCCGCACAAGTGACGTCAGTAACTGTGATCTTAAAGGTCTTTTCCAATCTAAACAATTCTAGGACTCTATGATTTATGGGCATGCTGTTCTGGAGGGAAGCTGAGGAGAGGAGATGTGCTCTTGAATGATTGTATGGAGGCATATATGTAATTACTGCAATGGAGAAATAGACTTGAAAACTTTCAGCTTAAATCAAACAGTTTTCATATTCCAAGGTCAAATAAGAACACTTCTTTTTCTAATGGTGCTTTCTGAAAACCAGTCCTTTGAACAAAGTATGCTATTTTTGCATGAAAAGCCTTCTATCACCCTATTCTGATGGCAGCCAATACCTTCTACCAAAAAAAAAAAAAAAGATAACAGACAAGCAGACTCAGTAGATGTATTGCATATTGCAGTGAGCTCTGGTGCAGCCATGCCTGTGCCTTGCCATGTTCCTTGATGATCCTGACCTGCAGGCTTAACTTCCCAGCTGGACCTCAGACCTGCCCCATCACCAGGACCTGTTTGGCAACCTGGCTTCTCTTAGTGTTGCCAGACCTGCTCTGTTCTCCCTGCTTATGGCTGAGGCTGTGGCCCAGCTCCTACCTCCCCTTCCCCTAAGGAACAGCTGTCCTTGCTGTCCCCTGGCTTTGAATGTCTGATGTCTATAATAAACATAAACTTTCTGTTGGGAAATGTTTTAACAGTAAGGTATCCAGATTCCATTCTTAAAGGATAAGACAAGGCAAATGGAATGAGTCTAGAAAGAAAGGCACTACAAAATGATCACAAGTCAAGAGAACCACACTGGCAGGAAGAATTGGAAGAAACAGAATTGTTTAGTCTAAGGTTAGAGCATTGTCATAAAAGTCAGAGCGGCCTAAGTATATTTAAAGGACTGACCAGCCAGGAGGATAATATTTTTTATATACACGTAATGGATAGGATAAGAAGTAAGAGATTGTAGTAGCAGTAAGAAAAATACGATTTAGATTTGCTAAAAAGCTATGTAATTATAATGAGAGTAATGGAGTAGAAAAAGTGGCCTAAAGAGACAGTGGAGTTCCTATTTTTGTTGCATAGACAAATACTCATCAGAAACAATATGCACATATTTGGTCCTGCCTTGGCATGGGGATGGATTGTGTCATCCTCCAGGGTTCTCCCAGGTGTAAACACCTTCAGTTCTGTGACTGAGGACTGCTGCTCTGAATCCAGGTCAATTCTTATAATCCACAGCTCAGTGCTCCTCTTCTGCAACATCCCACCCCCCAACAAGCTTTCTTTTAAATAGTTCCGCTCCTTACTGTTTGTTCCTTACTGAAACCCTGACTTTCTGAAGACTGCTTTTATGCAAGTGATCTTCTTCTCTTTCAATTACACACAAATTTATCAAACTAGACTACTCTATCCTTATTAAGATAGGGGAAAAGCAAGGTGAAAATATCCATAAAGGGAAGAATACTGAAAAAGTTCATAGGAACACTGCTTCTCAACTGAAAAGAACATGCTAGGTGAAATAGGCCTTGGAACTCCTGTATTTCTGAAGGCACAATCCCTGTGTCTCCCATTTCCTGACAGTTCCATATACAGTAGTAGCTGCATCTATCACAATATTTTCAGTGCATACTGTGATGTATGACAAACTGCTTAATGGTATATACAAGCTGTTATGGCTGTCAACGACTGAGACATAACCAGGGCTGTCTTATGGCTTCTTTTAGCTGATCATCTTGGTGCAAGCAGCCGGAGCAAAGGCAAAAACTGTCCTTGGTGAAAATGCCCCCTGCCTTCCCAGCACAAGGTACTGCTCCCCACCACCATACTCCAGCACACTGCTTAATGAAGGGTGTGGGTAGATTTCTCTGTACCAATGTTTAACTAGGTAGCCCCACCATTCAGAGTCTAATTTTTGACGTTTTGCTCAAAGGAAGCAAAGACTCCAGGAAAAGCCTCAGGTGAACAAAGAAGAGCCTTTAATTCTAACAGCTGAATACCTAAATTTGCTTCACTTTAGCAGGATTTGCTGTGGAAAAAGAATTCACAGTATTCAGAGCTCCAGAGAGTTATAATTCAAAACAAAAAAAAAATGCACAAGCAAAAACCTGCTTCACACAAATATAGCAAGACAAGCAGTACCTTCAGTGCTTTTTCTGCATAAAAAGAAACCTTTCAATGATTTCTTGTCTGGTTAGAAATCGTTTTCAGCACATACTGGCAGTAACGTTTCTTTTCTGTGCTCTATCACTAAGGGCTATTCCCCAGAATTGAAGTATTCAGAAAAGTGATAAATTCATTCCCTGATCTCTGGTTTAGAAATCTGAAGAAACTGAAGCAAAATGTATTGGCATATACATGTCTTCTGAAGATGAAACATCAGTATTGCTTCCTCTTTTCTTTCTCTTCTTTCAAAAATACAAGTCAGACCTACTTTCATTTAGCAATTTGTAATTTAAGTTTGAGGGTTTTTTTCCAAAGTCTATTACAAAATAAATGTTCTTTCTTCTACAATTAGCAGAAAGTATTGGCTGGCTGCCCAAGTAACTAATCAACATGAAAATTTATCAAGACATACTGCAAAGAATATATACTATTATGTGCCAGATTCTGTCACTACTTTTTAGATGATATGATGAAATTTCAGTCACAAATCAGTTTCTTGCTGTTAAGCTTTGTCTCATTTGAGAAGGTGATAACTAATAGCAAATTATATTTTGAGACTCCAGCAAAGAAATGTTTTGCAACTTCTAATGTCCTCACAGAAGTAAGTACTGTACAGTTATCTTCACTTATTGCTACTCTGTCCTTCAGATAAACAAAAAGGACTTCTAGTTTAATTGCACTACAACACAGCCAGAAATAGACACAGGTAGTGACATCTGCACTGGAATATCTCAGTTAGACTGAAAATTTCCAACAAGTGTATAGTCCTGTAAGTGGTTTCCTGCTTGGTAACTGGATGTTAGAGTACTTCTGACTGAGTAAAATTTCAGGTGCTTAATAACAACTAACGTATCTCCTTTGCTGTATTTTCTGCATTTCCTTAGCAATCCAGGCGGCTTCTAAAGATCTTTTTATCATCCTCCACAGAAGCATTCAGTTCCTTGATTTACTTTCAGTTTATGGAAAAAAAAGGGAACCTGTGTTTGCTTTTTTTTGCATTTTTTTGCTTTTTTTTTTGGGTGTGGAAACCCCTCAACTTAGGACTGCATGATTTTTTTTTGTCACCATCTCAAAACTGGAGGGTAAGCAGCCTGAATATGGCATTTTCTAGATCATATTTTTTATTTTTGTCTTTGTGTCTTACTCAAGAATCAAGTTTTCTAACAGATCCTCCTTGTTGGCTTCTTCTTTTGTATAATGGGCCTTTTGAGAAGGAGCATTCATCAATGCCAATAGCTGCATCCTGTGATCTCCCTGCAAGCTGTAAGTACACAGCCCTGAGATGCAGAGTTACGCAGTGCCTAGAAAGAATGCCAGGTTCTCCCTTTAGCTTTCAATGTCTTCTCAGTTCTCCACCTGCTGAAAAGCAATCAGTGTATCTGTGAGGCACACTGAGGACTCAAGTATATGGGTAGTCTAGTTATTTGCTGGCTGTTTGGATTTATGACAAGCTTTGAACAGTTCTTATGTATAACTCATCGCTATTTTCTCAAATGTAAAAGTTGTTAGAATTTTTTAGCAGGAAGTAGTCTACATCAGAGCACGCCAGCACATCTCTGGCTATAATCAGACAAAAAAAAAAAATATGCAAAGAAAAATACCTGAACACTTAATTCCCCTCTGCATATCTCCTTGTGGCACTCTGCAGTCAGATCCTGCTCCTCCTCCAAGCCCCTGCTCTGCTCCCTGATGAGAAATCGCGGTTTGTTTGGGTAGCAGACTTTTTTCCTCAAGGTGTGCCAAAGTCGCTGGCTTACACTTCAGTAGCTGGTGACAGCAGTGTGCCCACTGGCTCCTGAGAATTGCAGCTGTTTGTACTCTTCGCTGCTCAAACTTGGCTGTGCCTACGGGACCGCGAGGTAAAACGTTCATCTGAATATCCCAGGCTGTGTCGTACAATATGTTGTCTAATTTCAACACTGAGCGACGCTGACTGCCCTGGGAGGCTTTCTTAATGCAGTCTTCCTGCTCCAGCTGCTCCGGTGGCTGCAATGCGCTCAGCTCGCTGAGAACGTGGCAAGGCAAAACCGCTGGAAAACAAACACTGCTCATCATTCACGGGGAGAGGAAGGAGCGAGTAAATGCAGGCTGTGCTGGCAACACCACAGGATGGGTCAGGCAGCCTCTTCTGTTTCAGTGGCATTGGCAGCCCCGCACTGACCAGGCTGCAAATGCTACTTGGTCCCTCCAGCTGTGAGGCAGGTGGTGGCCAGCACCTGGCTACAACCATTCAGCTGCCCTCAGTGGGGACAGCATCCAGTGTCTTCTGTGCACCAGATGAAGGGGTCAGCTGGTCCAAGCATGACTCTCAAAGAAATGAGGCTCTTTTTGAGGAGACCAGCAATTCCATAACGCTGCTGCTGGTTACAACCATGTTTTGAACCAGTGTATCGCTGCAGGGTATTGCCTCCATAATATATGGCATCAATACATCAACAAAGCAGTGTAACTCTCATGCTGCACTGTGCCATAAATCATCCTCCCATCACCAGCTGTAGAATTTATTGATTAGCGGGATGGATATCTGCGAGGAGAAACAAACAGCTCTTGGGATATTTTTGCCTAGTGTTTAAGTAATATGTGGAAAGCAAACTTTCAATTTCCTTTTAGAGAAGCATGTGTTATGTGTCTGAGAGAGGAGCAGTCTCAGATCTTTCTTCTTCCATCTTCTCTCCATTCTGCTGCTGTCTCTGCAGAGGAGTATTTCCCATCCCCATGGCAACGAGAGAAGGAACACAACTTGGTTCTCCATGGAGGACCCTCTCAATAAAGCTGCCCAGAGGTTTCGGCTTCTTACAACCCATGCTGCAGTGCCAGCCCCTAACCCTAGAACTGGAACGGCCCTGGGACACCTGAATCTGCTCCCCCCAGCACAGTTCTCCTTCCCATCACCACATTTTTCCTCTTAAAAATTACTAAAAGTAATAAAAAGTGTTTTGGCGGCACATTTGAAGGACAGCCCATCCCTCCTCCCAAAGCAGCAGCAACAGATGGAGAGGCAAGGGGAGGGGGAGTCTGGTTCCCAGCAGGTGCAGGGGCAACATACGTGGTGGGACAGCTGGACTGCCTGCCAGGAAGCTCCTTGTGGTGGCACCCAGCTGAACCAGTGCTGGGGGTATGGATTTCAAAGCTCCTTTACCCCTCTTCTCCTTTCTTTTCTCCATTCACTTCCAGAAATAAAATTTTATCGCTACTCTCTCCATCACTTTCCTTACACTTTCCAGAAGTGCCACCACAGGACTTAAAGCAGCTATTATTTTTCCTAATAACCAACAAGAATAGCTGCCTGCAGCCTTGCTGCAGCCTCTTCTGCCAGTCCACCTAACAACTCTTTCTCCCTGGATATTTCACCCTTTTTGTCTGTTCCACTGCCTGGAGGAGGATAATGTTTTCCATCAGGTCTGAAGGAAATAGCACAAAACTATATCTTGGATGGTACTCTCTCACTATGGCTCAGAAACAATTAAATTATAAACGTGATCATTGAAATCTTGTCTGACAGGAGAGGTTGGATCCAATGGTCAGTCTCCGACATACATGAAGGATAAAATCAGTTCTGTGGGAGAAAAAGGATGATTCCCATTTCAGACTGCAGCTATGCTACAGGAGATGGACCTTCCTGGTGGAAACGCTGGATTTTGATATTTCAACATTGTCCTCGAGACCTTCTTAAACATACAAATAAATCTTTAAAAACGCCAGGGAAGATGCCCTTATTATTAGCAAGTAATCAGCATGTTATTCAGAGATTCTCTTAACTTTTCCTATGATCACAGATAATTTTAGTACAGAGTACTCCCTCTCTGGACTGCCAGTGTCTACACAGCTGTTCACAGAAATCCTGTGTTCTTTCTTTGAAGAAGAGAGGATGTATGCTGACTATCAGATAGACTAATTTCTCATCCTGATACATGGGGCCAAACAGCTTGTGATCTTTCCCAATCAGATTGTGATCAGAAACAAACTGTGATCAGAAACAGACTGTGATCAATCTTTCAGAAGTGAGTTCTGAGTGAAGAAGAGTCAGACATGATTGCTCCAAACTCTACTTTCCTCCAGGTGAAACCAAGTCTTAAGACTATTTGTCAGAAGGTTGGAGAAGGTTGGAATAGGATAACCTTTCAGATTAGTAAATCAGCCATTAGGTGCATTAAGAAAATAAATGAGGAGGTTCTTAGTGTAGAATAAATAGATAAGGGAAATTTATTAAAAATGTGTATTCTGAAATAGCTTCAGATGCAGGAAACCCTTTACTATAAATGAAAAGAACACAATCAGAACAAAGCTGAAGAGTCTATGAATGAAATATGAATAAAAAATATAGTCAAAAGTCAACAAAAGAGAAATCAAATTCCAAACAAGTTTGTGATTATGTCATTGGTAACGAACAAACAGCAAAATTAATTAAATTATTAGATGAAATGTTTTCATTGAAATAACTGAAAACAGCATCTTACTACATTCCAAAATAATTTGTGCTTCTATATTTATTTTTAAAATTATCAATCTCAGGCTTTTATGTAGTTTGATTTTTTTAATATTTAATACTCATAATAATATTTTTGTTGACTGAAATTTACTGGAAAAGAAATAACTTAGTAAAATATACAAATTTCCAAATATTTTAGTAACACCTGCTATTATTTTATTTTTGGCAGCAAAATATTGGTCCCATTATGTCCTTTTGAAATTTAAATCTAATATGAAATGGTATAAATTTAATATATTTGGTCTGGTTTTATGTATTTTAATAGTTTCTGTGAATAACTTGCTAAATGTCCATAATACTTCCACATGGAAAGTACCTTTTCAAGTGCTGTTAATTCCCTGATTTCTCTATCATGATACATGTTCTGTGGCTGTCATCCAATCCTTGAAGCAACAGGTCAGCTAAACCTGATCTTTGTTGACAACATCCCTCAGGGGACAGAAGGGGTTTTTCAAAAGACTCTTCTGTCTGCTTAGTCTTCCCATATATTTCTCAGGAAACGGACACAGCATTGTCATATGCTGGTCACACCAAAGGTAGTTTTAGTTCATGAGTTATGACCAGCTCCCCTTTCCCCTCCAGATATACAGGTACAACGTAAAACACACTTTTCACCTCATTCATTTCATGAGTAATGAATTTCTTGGAGAATAGGACCGTGAATTTTTATCAATCCTGCAAACATAAAAGCAAATAGTGTATATTATTTTTATTCTTTTCTACATAATTTGACAAATTAAGTTGTCCCTGTGCTCTCAGCAGAGGAATCTTCAGCTCAGATGCTTGCTTGGCATTCCAAGGCAGGATTTTGTGCTGCTTCCCTGGTCAGCACCTTCCATTATGGAGAGAACAGAAGAAAGCTGGATGTCCACTCTTCATTCCAGGTCCATTTTTCCTTTCTGATTGTTTGCCTGAGGCGAGGAGAACATTATGACTTCCCTAACTACACCAGACTACCTGAATTCCTTGTTGCCTTCAGAGGAAAGATCCTTGGGAAAGCAAAATGTCAGCTGAACTGCTGCTGCTGAGGGGCTCTCAGGTTGTTGTTCTAGCTCAGTCCAGTCTTGCTCATTTTTCTATGTCTTCTGTCTTAGATACATCTGCAGCTTCCCACTAAAACGTCAGACAGTAAATACACTACTTCAGTATTTATCAGTGTGAGCAACTGAGTGTGAGGACCGAAAGAATGTGCAGGAGTTGATTCTGGTGCTTTATGCATGCTCTCTGGGTTTTGTTTAATTTCATTCTATTTTGAAGTTCCATGGGTTAAAAATAAACTAAGCCATACCCTGCTCTGCAAATCTGAAAGCAGCTTTAGTGTAGCCAAGACCAGTGCTAGCTTCCTGTGAGACTTAACTTCTTCTTCAATCTATAGCCTATAGCCAACACCCTGTAAGGGTTGTTTTGTTTTGTTTTCTGTCTGGAACTACTTCTGCTTTTTCTTTTCATTAAAGCTGTGGATTTATGTATTTTCTTCCCAGCAACTCAATCTGACCAGGACTTACATTTTACCTTCACTATCCCACAGCATAGGAAGTACTGTCACTACTTAAGAGCTAAAATTTATAATCCTATAGCTGCCCCAGTCATCAGTATTTTCACTGGAATGTATTTTTCATTTTTGTTGTGTTCTTAGATATGAGTTATTTAAAAAATTATAAAATTATTATTTTATAAAATAAATGTTATTTTTTAAAAAAAGTTGTTAAAAAACCACAAACAAACAAAAACAAA
>NW_008590190.1:0-323 GCF_000691845.1 Merops nubicus
ACAGGTCAGGTTGGAGAGGGCTCTGAGTAACCTGCTGTAGTTGAAGGTGGCC
This sequence comes from Merops nubicus, assembly GCF_000691845.1. Lineage (NCBI taxonomy): Eukaryota > Metazoa > Chordata > Aves > Coraciiformes > Meropidae > Merops > Merops nubicus. The sequence continues at coordinate 53 of NW_008590190.1, forward strand.
CTGCTCAGTGTGTGAGGATTGGACTAGATGACTTTGAACAGTCCATTCCCATTCTATGGTTCTCTTTTATGACTCTTTCACAGCCACATCCACTTTCATTTCTCTTCTTGGTTCCCCTGCCTTTATTTCCTCTTTCACAAGACCCCAGGTATGGTAACCTTTCATGGTTCTTTCCTCTATGATGTCTTCTCTATGAGCCACTGGTATGATGGAAAAGTCATTGTTGAGTCCAGCTGTGTCTCAGAGGTGCCCATGGCCTGTCCCCGCCTCC
>NW_008590190.1:535-1241 GCF_000691845.1 Merops nubicus
CTCAGACACACAAGTCACTACAGAGTCGTTTATATTGTGAAAGCAGCCAGGCAGCATGGTCCCTCATTTCTACAGTGTTTGGGTGACACAAGGCAGGGAAATACTGAATGAAAAAGGGTCTGAAAAAAAGACAGTTATTGGTGAACAACATTCTCACAAGGGTTACAGAAGCAGCAGGCAAAAATCCTGAAGACAGGCTGAACCAGCAATGAGTCACATTAAAACTGCTCGGCAGAACATGATGGACAGTTTATCAGCTTAGAGAAACATCCAGTTACCAATTTCTTCAGAGCATCCTTTAGCTCATGGTTCCTCAAGCTGTAGATGAGGGGGTTCAGTGTTGGAGGAACCACAGAGTACAGAACTGACACCACCAGGTCGAGCAATGGGGAGGAGATGGAGCGGGGCTTCAGGGAAGCAAAGATGCCAGTGCTGATAAAGATGGAGACCACAGCCAGGTGAGGGAGGCAGGTGGAAAAGGCTTTGTGCCGTCCCTGCTGCGAGGGCATCCTCAGCACAGCCCTGAAGATCTCCACATAGGACAACAGAATGAAAAAAAAACAGCCACATACTGAAGTAACACTAACCACAAGAACCCAAAATTTCCTCAGGTAGGATTGTGAGCAGGAGAGCTTGAGGATCTGGGGGATTTCACAGAAGAACTGCTCCAGGGCATTGCCCTGGCAGAGGGGCAGGGAAAATGTAT
>NW_008590190.1:1262-1624 GCF_000691845.1 Merops nubicus
CCCAGGCAGCTGCTGCCATGTGGACACAAGCTCTGCTGCCCAGGAGGGTCCCATAGTGCAGGGGCTTGCAGATGGCCACATAGCGGTCAAAGGACATGGTGGTCAAAATATAAAACTCTGCTGAAAGAAAAAAGACAACTAGAAAAACTTGGGCAGCACATCCTGTGTAGGAGATGTCCCTGGTGCCCCAGAGGGAATTGGCCATGGCTTTGGGGATAGTGGTGGAGATGCAGCCCAGGTCCAGGAGGGCAAGGTTGAGGAGGAAGAAGAACATAGGGGTGTGGAGGTGGTGGTCCCAGGCTATGGTGGTGATGATGAGGCCATTGCCCAGGAGGGCAGCCAGGTAGATGCCCAGGAAGAGG
>NW_008590191.1:0-14194 GCF_000691845.1 Merops nubicus
CAGATCCCTCTGTAGACCCTCCCAACCTTCCAGCAGATCCAAACGATTAAAATTGAATGACAGGGAAAATTTTTAGATTGTCGTGATATTTTTCTCCTTACTTCCTTATCAAAGAATACCAAGCACAGCTCAATGCACAAGTTGCTTTAGAAGTTAATTAAAAAGAAATAGCTTGATATCTTAAGGAGATAATTATCCCCTTTAGTAAACAAAATATAAACAATATTGTGAAAAAAAATGGAAAGTGAATCTTGCTGAAGATTGCACATCACTTCAATTGGATGAGGCATTCACAGTTACTTAATTTTGCTATGTTAACTTTTTACAAAGTAGAGTTTGTGAGTTTATGTATATATGTATGTGTATACAGGGAAAGCAAGTATTCCATGTCAGAGCAGTTTAAGGAATAATTGGAATAGCCTGGAATAATGAGAGTAGGGTGTTGTTTGGCATATGGAAGATTAAAAAGCCAGTATTGGAAGAAATAAATTTAATTTGAATGTATTATTACTAGAAAACAATAGAGAATTCAACTGACTAAAATCCAGTTAATGAGAAATAAATGCCTGGAGTATGAAGTCCAGTCAACTGATAAACTAGAAACTGAAGTAATTTTTATAGGACACAACAGCACAAAAACTGTGAGTGAAAGGGTTTTTTATGTATTCTATTGTTATTAATGTTTTAACCAATAGCTGGATGGAGTACCATATAGTGAAGGATGAGAAATGTGTGGAAACAGGAAAAAAACCCAAACCAAACAAAAAAACCCACCAAACATAAATGAGATAGATCTGAAATAAATTATGCAATTTCAGATAAGGAATGTATAGCAAAGACCTGGTTCATCATTCAGGATAAATCTTAACCTGTTCATTTTGATTCAATCAATTCAATGTCTGAAGAGTGTTCTGGGCAAGTAATTAAAAATTCTCTATCAATTAAATGTCTGTCATTTTAATTGCATTTGATACATGAATGCATTATTTTTGATTATTTCAGTCTGGCTTGTAATGTCTTCTATTTCCTTTTATTTAAAGGAGCACTTTGTTTCTTCTCAATGTCAAGCACAGATTCTGTAGTTCCAGAAATCATGCAGGAAAAATTATTTTACCTATTGTTGGAAATAGATAGAAAAAGAGATAAAGCTAAAAGATTGTAAATTAAAAACAAAAGAGAGAAACAATGAACCCCCTTTTTTTTTCCCTTGAAATTGCTGGAATATCCTCACAATCTCTTTGTCTTCCTTGTGATTAGTGAAGACAATGAAGGGCTTTTAGTTCCAGTTACAGCTTAATGACAAAATTTTTATTGGAGTTTGAGGATAACCGTGTATTATTTATTAGTCTGTACTTTTGCAAATATTTTTTTTTACTAATCCTGTTAATTAATCAATAGTGACATTGTTACAGCGTGGAAAACATTACAAATGGTAAAACAAAACATGGTTGGGTCTGCTCTCTAATATTGGAACATTTTTCCCATTTGCTTTCCTCTACTGATATTTCTTTTCATTTTATAAATTGCACTATACTGTTACTCAGTTAAACCTTATTAATTTGTTCTTTACTGGTTCACTGCTTTTAATTCAGCTCTTGTTTTTTCGCTGTCTGGGCTCTTACCTCACTCTAGAAAATTGGTTCAGAAACATTCTGTTACAGCTGCTGTTGTGGTCTTAAATAATAACTGCGAAACAATTTTGAAGAGATAATTGAAATGACATATTGCCCAACTCATGCCAACATTATAAACATCTATTTAGCATATCAGCCCTGTTGCTAAGCTTCAAAAGGATTCTCTCTGCTTTCAAGGAGACCTTACTGACTTCCTCATAAGTGAAATAATAAAAACTAGTACTCTTAAAAAGTGATTTAATTTTTTTATAAAAAAACTCTCCATGTCTACAGTTAGCACTAATAATATGAAGATGAGATTCTTCAAGCATCATTTCACTTATAATTAATATAGGTGTGCTTGATGGCAAAAAAAAAAAGGAAGGCTTTTCAGACCTTTCAGTCATTTTATATAACAGTGGAAGATTGTTGAAAGAAGGGCAGGGCACAGTGCAGTGCTTGGTCAACTCCAAAAGGAAATATAGCTCAATTTCATGCTTGCCTGCTTGTACAGGTTAACATTTTAAACTGTGTTTCAAAGCATTCTTTAAAGTGCTGTGAACTCCAGCAGGTAAGGTGACATACAGGGGAGCTTAATTGGTATTTATAACTTGAGGTACTTTTTTTTTTTCCCCTGCTGAATAAAATATGCTGTATAGTCTTTGATTAAAGCTACTGTTTTCAGTTCTTTTGTTTGCAAATTATTTGCAAATTTACTTCTGAATTAATTTTGTCATGAAGCATTTCTTCAAATACGCTTTTTAAATAGATGTTGGTTCTGTTAACTTCATGGCTTTAATTCTTTTTAAGTACCAGAAACTTGGTGACACTTAAAGTGCTGTTAAATTGTATTCCCCTATCTTTCAATGCCATAATAAAAAACCTCTCAAATTCGTTTTCAAAAATCTTGCCAAACTGCAGGTCAAGCTGTTTATTCCATGTCCACACTGACACACATCTCGCATCTCTTGTGCATGGTTCAAGACGAGGGGGAGGAATCTGGCTATTATTTTGCCCATTAATAATAATATCCTTCTTTGCTGGGCAAAAGGTCAGCCAAAGACTTTCTTTTAGAGTTCTTGCTCTGAGCTGAATGTTTTACAGTTGCAAAAATGGTGAGTGCAGAAGAACTAGCAGAGCCAAACGATGACACTTCACTTTGTGACATTAAACTTTGAGGGAAACACTAAATGGGAGCAGAGCTCATGCTGTGAAGCCAGGAGACACCAACCATGTAGAATTCTTTAGACTATAATACAGCTTGAAAGAGGGAGAAAATGTAAGTCGTCCAACACTGAGCAAGAGAGACTTTACAGGACAGTAAGCAGAAGAAATACTGATGATGTAGGAAATTCTACCTGAAATCCCTGTGTAGGTCTATACTAGAGAAGTCAAGAGAGCAAGGTAAAATCTGAGCTAAGTTAGGAGCACAAGCAACAGTTCTCCCACCAGGCTTAGCTGTCAGGAGGATCCCAGGCATGATTTTGGCATGTGTCATCTGCTTTTTCTACTGCTAGAGGACAGCACAGACCAAGGACAGTTCAAGTTTGGCAGTATGTATATATTTTCAGAGGAACAGAGTGAGAGAAAATAATGCTGGCACTAGCTGTGCTATACCATTTGCCTCAGGACCACTAAGTGGTCCCTGGTTCATTTTAATTACTAATACAGAAAAGACCTAAGGGACTAAAATAGAAGGAAACTGATAGGGGAAAAAAAAAAAAAGTTGTTTGAGAATTCATGAGCTTCTGTGAGATTGGAAAAAGTTTCCTGGATCAGAGAGGAAACGGAGAGGTTTTAAACTGAAATCTTGGAACAAAAGTGATATGAAAACCCCAGGAGATAAAGATCTGGAGCTGAGAAAGGAAGGAAGATTTATTTATAAAGACAGGATTAATTATATTCCCAAGGATAAAATGTTTCTTTTAATATTCTGTGCTGTGAACATGCAAGAAAACACTGCAAGTCATAAAGTACAGCCAGAATATTTTGTGTGACAGATGAGTTTGGCAGAAGTTATTAAATGTTGACAACGCAGGGTCTGTTTCAAAGTTGGATGAAGTGAAATTTCTCACATACACCAGAAGCTCTTAACTTATCCTTTGAGTAAACAAGGCTTTACACAACATCTTATGCTGACCAAGAATTTCAGTTTGCTTACTGTAAGATTAGTCTTATTACTCATGGGATAATATTTATTCTATTTATGACTTTGAGGTGACTTGTTATAGGAGGCATCATATTTTTTGCAATAATTTGATTTGGTTAAAAAAAAACCCAAAACATTTAATTTGGGGACATAGAAGCACAGAATCATTATTCTTGGAAAAGACCCCTAAGATTATAAAGTCCAGTTGTCAATCCGACACTACCATGACCGCTAAACCATGTCCCAAAGTGGCATGTCTAGATGTTTTTTGGACACCTCCAGGGATGGCGGGGTGCTCCCCCCCCCCCCCCCCTGCCCAGCCTGTTCCAAGGCCTCACCACTCTTGCAGTAAATAAATTCTTCCTAATATGCAATCAAAACCTCCCCTGGCATAACTTAAGCCCATTTCCTCCTGTTGCTACTTACCTTGGTTAAGAGACCACCACCCATCTCACTACAAACTGCTTTCTGGTAGTTGTAGAGAACAACAAGGTCTCTCCTCAGCCTCCTCTTCTCCAGACTAAACAATGCCAATTTCCTCAGCTGCTCCTCATAAGACATGTTCCCCAGACCCTTCAACAGCTTCATTGTCCTCTGGAACTGCTCCAGCACATCAGTGTCTTTCTTATACTGTGACACCCAAAAATGAACACAGTTCTCCAGGTGTGGCCTCACCAGCACCAACTACATGAGCACGATCACCTCCCTACTCCTGCTGGCCACACCATTTCTGATCCAGGCCAGGATGCTGTTGGCCTTCTTGGCCACCTGGGCACACTGCTGGCTCGTGTCCAGTCAGCTGTCCACCAGCACCCCCAGGGCCTTTTTCACCAGGCAGCTTTACAGCCACTCCTCCCCCCGCCTGTAGAAAGCCCCTCCTCCCCAAGCCTGGAGCGTTGCCTGGGGTTGTTGTGACCAAAGTGCAGGATCCGGCCCTTGGCCTTGTTAAACCTCATATAATTATGTCAGCCCATTAACCCAACTTGTCCAGATCCCTCTGCAGAGCCTTCTGACCCTCGAGCAGATCAACATTCCCACTCACTTTGGAGTCATCTGCAAATTTACTGAAGTTGCACTCGATCCTCTCATCCAGGTCATTGATAAATATATTAAGACTGGCCCCAAAACTGAGCCCTGAGGAACACTGCTCGTGACCAGCCTCCAACAGGATTTAACTCCACTCACCACAACTCTCTGGCCTCGGCCATCCAGCCAGTTTTTAAAGCAGTGAAGACTCCACCTGTCTAGGCCATGAGCCGCCAGCTTGTCCAGCAGGATGCTGTGGGAAATGGTGTCAAAGGAATTCTGGAGTCCAGGTAGACCTCAACCACTGCTTCTCCCTTATCCACCAGATGGGTCACCTGATCACAGAAGGAGATCAGGTTGCTTAAATAGGACTTGCCCTTCTTGAACCCCTGTTGGCTGGACCTGATCCCCTTGTTGTCCCCCACTTGCCTCATGATCACCCCCAAGATGAACCCTTCCATAATCTTCCCCAGCACCGAGGTCAGGCTGACAGGCCTGGAGTTCCCCAGATCCTCCTTCCTGCCCTTCTTGTAGATGGGTGTCATATTGGCAAGTCTCCAGTCATCCAGGACCTCCCTGTTAACCAGGACTGCTGGTAAATGATGGAGATAGGCTTGGCAAATTCCTCCGCCAGCTCCCTCGGCCCTCAGCTGGATCTTCTGGCCCCATAGATTTGTGGTGTCCAATTGGCTTAACAGGTCCTTCACTGCTCTTCCCTGGATTATGAGGGGATCATTCTGATCTCCATCCTTTTCTTCCAGCTCAGGAGACTGGATACAATGAGGATAACTGGACCAACTATTAAAGACTGAGGTGAAGGCTGTATTCAGTACCTCAGCCCTTTCCTCATCCGTGGTAGCAATGTTCCCCCTCACATCAAATAAAGGTTGGAGATTCTTACTAGTTCTTTTTTTGTAGTTGTTATTAATATATTTGTAAAAACACTTTTTATTATTGCTTGCAGTGGTGGCCAGGCTGAGTTCCAGCTGAGCTTTTGCTCACCTAATGTTCTTTCTACATGATCTAACTAAATCTCTATACTCTTCCTGAGCAGCTTGCCCCTTCTTCCAAAGGTGGTAGACTCTCCTCTTACTCCTAAGTCCCAGCAAAAACTCCCTGTTCCCCCACGCTGGTCATTTTCCCCACCAGTTTGTCTTAAGATACATGTGGTCAGATTGCTCCTCTGCCTTGGAGAGTTTCTTCTTGAAAAAAGCTCCAGCCTTCCTGGACCCCTTTGCCTTCTAGGACTATATCCCAAGGGACTTCCTCAACCAGTGTTCTAAACAGGCTGAAGTCCACCCTTCAGAAGTCCATGGAAGTCCAAGTTTATCTGTCCCACCTTCATACTTGGCAAAGAATCAAGAACTCTATCATTTCATGTTCTTCATGGTTATCTTAAGCTACATTCATACTATGTTTCAATATTACACTTGGTCTCTTATTACTACTCTGCTAAGAGTCCCCTCAAGAACTAAACTCATTTTTGTACATTATTCAGAAGCTTGTAATTCAGAGGTTTATAAATTTATATACATTAATGATGAGGCTTGCTGGTCTGTAAAGATTAAAAATGTATTTGTTCTATTTTGAAAAAAGGCATCTCAGAGAAAATATATAGATTAAAAAAATAGTTGCAGTAGCTTTTGTATTCTGAAGAAAATAGGAATGTAGGTGGAAAGCCACTCTGCAGTGTTAAACAGCATAATTTCCATGAATTTCCCACAAAGCTTGTTCTAGTCCTAGACAACTACTATTTTTTATCAGGAAGAAATGATTAAAGAAATGTATCCTGTTAACTGTGAGACTTTGTTTTTCCTTGTCTCATCTCTAGGTAGAGCATCATTAGTCCTGTAAATGGTGATCTGCTCAGAGTCCACCAATTGTTCCTCATTTTTACATTTTTTACCTGTTAACACTTGGTGCTCTCAATCTTTTTTTCCCCATCTGTTGTCCCCCATAATGATAGAGTTTCTCTGTTTCCTGTAGAGATGGTTTATACCCATTTCTAAGGGGATAACCAACACTAAGTATGACCAGAGAGGAAAAGGTCAACTCTCCCATCTCCTGCCCTACAGGGAAGAACTGCTAGCCTCAGCAGTAGCAATTATAGCTGTTCATTCTCGTTAAGCCATTCTTGAGCCCTCTTCCACACAAGGAGATGGCAGAGACCACCATGGTAGGGACTGACACCTCCATGATGCCATGGCTGATCACCATTGCTATGCCTATCATCACTATACCATTCCCACCACAGTTTCTGAAGACTATATGAAACAGGTAAAGAAATGGGCAGCATTTATATCTCTTGTAATCATTACTTCCAACTGTAGCCTATAAAGATGATTACGAAAAAAATTAAGGATGAATATTTTCTAATTATATTCCTGTCTTCTAGTCTTTTATCATTGTGAGAATCAAGAGGGATGAAAAAAGAATGATCTGGGATTCTGTCTGACACTCATTAGATATTCAGTATGGAATGCATTGCTATTTCTGGAAATGTTACATATAGGGATCTTTTAGAAAACAGTTTTTTCATTACAAGAGTTGGTAGTTAATTACCCATTTCCCTTCTGTTCCTATGAAGCAGCATGGTTTAACTAAAGCATTGAAATGGGACTTAGAAATCCTGATTCTCTTTGCTAATAAACATCTTAAGACCTTAAGCATTTCACTTCCCCTTTGCTACATTTATATATTAAATAAAATGAAGTTTCACTAGTTTCCTCACAAAAAAAAAAGGTAAAATACTGAATAAAAGCCTGACTTTGAGATGTATATTTAAAAAAAAAAAAGCCTTTTAAGTTTAAAGCTCTGAAACAGTTCAGTTAGTCTCTTGTTACACTGAGTTATAAAAAATTGAAACTTTGAAATTATTATGCAGTTATTCAAGCATGTCTACCAGAAGGATAAACAGTTTAGATTTAGCTAAACCTAAAAAATTTCTCATTGTTAATATGACTTAATATCCCACCATTATAAACTAAATCCAGATGATTCTTCTCTCTTTGCTAACATAAACAATTCTTTTCTATAAGAATACAGAGCACAGAATTGTCTGAGAATATTTTAATTATCATAAATATAAAGCTATTTTTATAAAAGAGATGCTTTAATCTGAATGTATATTTGGACAGAAGACAAAAATCTTCAAATGAACTGGTTTGGTTTTGTTTTTGTTTTTTCAGGGATAATGCATATGCTTTACTCCCCTACTCTAAATAACAACCTTTATCCAAGAGAATTTTACAAAATGTGCTATAAGATGGAGAGAAAGTCACAGAATATCTTCTAACATGATCTCTAAGTAAAAGTTCAAGGTTCAAATCTATTTAAAGTGTTTGTGAGAAGTTCTTTAAAATTTACTTAAATTAAGATTGCAAAAATTGTTCAAGGTGTATCAAAGCATACAGTACTATGATCACATAAAATAGACAGCTTTTGGACAGAAAAAAGTATTTCTATAGTAAATATAATTTCTAAGTTGAATTAGCATTAATACAATTCTCAGATTTTCACACTACAGACCGTAGAGTAGCTGTTTTAAAACCTTGGATTTCAATCTGCAAGCATTTAAGCAATGTATAATTTCATACATTTAGACACAAACATAATAAAAGTGCTAAGAACTATACTTTAAGGCTTGCTGAAGTCAATGGAAAGCAATTCTAAATTTCAGTTAGCTTGGATTAATCCATACATGTGTCTACAAGAATAATTTCATTCATATTTTCATTTGTTCTACATGGTTGTTTTGTCTTCAATCTTACAAAGGAATATGTAATAAAATCTCATTAAAACTTTTCAGAAATCATTTAAGGAAATATTTACTTTTAATAGACTTACTTTAAAACTTTAACTTACTTTAAAAGGACTTACAAATCACAAAGAATTAAATGTCTTCTAATTTATATTTTCCCATTTTTAAATTATATATAATATACTATTTTCAATATAATGCACTTGTTACCATCAAATGACAGCAGGGATGACTGGAGGCATATTTTTTTTTGCCAACAGTCATCATGGGAGAAAGTTTATGTGAAATAAAAATCTAAATTTATACTTTTCATTCTCTCATGGATTATTTGTGATGCCACCCTAAGTGATGTCACCCACTACATAACTAGTTAGTCCTGCTTAATGGATAAGAACAATTATAGTTTTATTCACTTAGTAAACCTACTGATAAAGAATACAAATTAAATAAAAGGAAAGAGAGTTCTTTGGCAGCCTACACGTCTTGCAAACAAAAAGATGAAGACCAGCTCAGGAGTGGTAAAACTGAGCTAAATATTCTCTGTATAAATTTCTGAGTGAAAATGTTACGAGAATATTTTGCCTGCTTTTGTTCTCCTTGAGCTGTGAGTAATTTCAGAAAAGAGCCAAGGAGGATGTAGGTGACATAATGCTGCAGTGACTAACATTTAGGAACCTGGGTTCCAGACCCCTGGGCCATGCACCTGTTCTTCTTGCACACACGGTTCCCAAACAACTCGTAGGCACAGTGTGAGAAGTTACCTGAGTTACCTACGCAGGAAGCATTTGGGGTGAACGATGGAAGAACAGCATCATCTGCTCCTTCAGCAGATACTTAGAAACACCACTATGAGTTTCAGACTTGTCCTGAAGACATTCTCTGATGGCCTTTCTTTTGCAAAGAAAGAAAATAATTCCCATCTGTGATTCTGCTTCCTTATTAAATGGTGATTAGAAGATAAAGCACTTGCCTAAATTAATTTTCTTCTCAGTAGCAAGATACACCTGCCCAGAATAAAATAAAACACACAGCTATAGACAGAGCAGTTTATAGTCTTATTTTGCAGTTGTCTATTCCTCCTTTTTGTGTGTGGAAAATGAGAGGCTTGACTAGATCAACAGCATGGCTACACACAAAAGATTTTTGCATTTGCTAGGAGCTGTAGTTTGTGTTCACTGAAAAAATATTTCTGTAGGTTAACATTAAATGCATATTTGCCCAAACATGCAAATAATTCTTATAATGGTGAAATCCAAAATCTCCAAAGCCTCAAAAAGGGCAGTGAGTTTGCAGGACTGCTGTGTCTACACCTGGCTTTGTCTGTCTCAAACATCGAGATGATTATTACTTCATTTGTTTTAAATTTAGCTTACTTTTGTGCAACACTAAGACAAAAGACTTATTCATGCAATAATTTTGTTATGTATCTAATACCAGTAAACGCTAAAACCAAATGAGCTTGTGCAAAAAAACCCTGTGTCCCTAGAATAAAGTAGAGAGGTAAAGGCTTGGTAACAGAGACACTGAAAGTGTGTAGATGGGATAACAGAGGCTCCAAGTCTGTAGAAGAGCTCACCAATAATCAGTTATTACTCACTGAAGGGCTATAATCCTGGCAGCAGGGCAAACCTTTTTTTAGGGGTTATAAATTTGGATGTTATGTGGAAGTGAAGATCAGCGAAGAAAGACCGAAGTTTAGAGAATTTTAGGAAATGTATAAAACTAGACCCTAGAATGAGGAGGTATAAACACCCCAGTCAAAACCTCTGTGGAGGAGCTGGGGTGCTGATGACCCTCTGAAACCAATACTCCTCACCTCCTCCTTAGTGAACATTAATACCTTTGACCCTAAGACCAAGAGGTGCACAGAAAGGTGAGCCTAACATTGGAGAAAATGGGCGGGTATTAAGAAACAGTGTGCTTGTATGAATGTGAAATTGCCTCTGCAACAGGCTTAAGCCTTGTTATAAGGTTTGCTGTCTAGATAATTTAGACTCTAAGAGCTAATTTAGTTATAACTGGAATAATAATAGCTGTTCAGCTAGACTTTAACTGAACACAAAATAAATTCTGACTTTGCACAAAATGCCTGCTCATTCAAGACCAGTTATCTTGCACTGGGGTGAAACAGATGTGCTTCACTTCTGCCTCAGTTCTTAAATGTTCATATATAATAAAGACCCTTTTTAGTGTCTCTGGTATGCCTGTGTCTTCTGCCATGGTGAGAAATCCAGAACAATTAAAATGTTTTGAAATTTAGGTAGCCTCAGTTCATTTTACTGCAAGTTAGAAACTGACTTGTTAAATCAGGAAAACTCAAAGCCTGTTTTTGTTCTGAGCTGTGTGTTGCTTGCACTCCTGTATTAGGAAATGTGTCATCTGGCTCTGTGCTCGTGTTTCTGAAGGGGTATCTCTAAATTGCTGAGTGTGGGCCTTCTAGAGGGTTCTAGGACACAAGATGAGTTCTTACATTAAAAACACAAAAGAAAACAAAACATTTCTTCTTAATTTCTTTCAAAGTAAGCTAACAAAGTAATTTATTCTCATGGACATCCTCATCTTTCAAATCAATTATCCACTCGTATTAATCGAGCTGTTTCAGCATCTGAGTCTATTGATTATTCTTTGATTCTTGCATTGTTTCACTTCAATTAACTGGATAAAGTTCTTAGCAAATTTTCTCTGAATTATACCTGCTTAGAATATATTTACCTGGATTTGATTTTACTTTTTTTTTTTTTTAAAAAATAAAAGCTATGAATTAGCTTGTCCCATAAAACTTCAGAGGCAGAACTCAAGTGGAGAATACATATTGAGAAACATCTATCAAAGCACAAGACCCTCAAAAGCATTTGCATGTTGTTTAAATTTCATGTTACAAAACCAAAACCACACTGAGCTCCCACTTGCCTTTAGTAATACCTCAGTCTTGTGCTTCAAAAGGATTAGGGCACTCTGAAAGAACAGATACAGAAATATATCTTGTGTTAAGGTAGCTGTTTCAGGATTATTTCTGTTTTGCTATCTTTTTGTGCTGATTTTTGTGAACTCTACAGTGCAAGTAAAATTTTGTGTTTAAGTTGGTGTTCCCAGGAATGGAAAAAAAATCTGAGACACAGTTTATGATGTGTTAGATCCATCTCACCATCAAAAAAAAAAAGTAAGGTCCCCAAATGTAATAAAGTTGCTTCTCATAAGAGGGCATCAACATTGGGCAGCTCTTGAGAAACAACCTTAAGGTCAACCCACACAACTTTCCTAATTCAACCGCTGTAGCTAGAAAGACATCTAACATGTAGTTCACTTAAAATCAATTTGCCAAACCAAATGTTTCCAAAGCAAAAGAATCACAAAACAGAGGCCAATCTCATGCCTAGTGGAACTAATTGAAGTCATTACAGTGTTCCTAATGACTGAGTCTTGGAACTGCAGGTTTTTCCCACTGTATCCAAAACATTTTATCAAATCAAACTGAAAAGAAATGAAAAACTTTAAGTCAGTCTAGATAAGCTTCTCTCCTTAGCCATGGATTTGAGAAAAAGTAACTTACCCAAGAGAGACTTTTGTGAGGAGGTGTGAACTAGCTAAGCATGATTTTACATTGACCTACTATGTTGTTGTCTGTCATTTTTTGCAGTCTCTAAGTGTACCCAATTAATAAATACTGAGTCAATCACTTATATGGAAAGCCTATGTTGTGTTTAAAAGTTTTCCTTCGATCTGACTCTTTTTAGCATAGTTCCATTTGTCAAAAATAGCTGTGAAAGTAAATTTAGAGTGACAGCAAAACAAGGGAAATTAATGAGTATATAATTGTAGAGAACATATGTGAAACAGTGGTGAAGTAATTTGACATTCATACTTTTGTAACTTGTCCCAGACTTTTCTTCAAGAATTTGCTGGAGCAGCTTTTTTTTTTCATTTTTTTTTTATAGGTAAAAGCTTTCCCTTTTTTTTCCCTTCTTTTTTTTCCTCTTTTCTTTTTTACATCATCGAATTTGCAAGAATTAAGGTGTGAATTTTATTAAGTTAAATCTTTCCATTTCCTCCATAGGAAGCATACAGCCAGTCATAAGGCTGATATTAATTATGATAGCTCAAGGGGCATTTGACAGAGTTGATAACAAAACATTTCTGTTACACCCAGAATATTTCTTGGGGGATTATTGGTAAAGCAGGGAAGTGACCCTGATCTTTCCTACCAAATGTATATCTGTTTTGATAGCTTTTATCCCTTGATTAGAAGGCATATCATTACAATTGTGTGCCAAAATAGAACACTCAGAAACCCCCGAATACTACCAGCTTCTCTCCTAGACTGAAGTTCAGTTCTTCACAGTTAATGAATTATTTAATTTGTTTCTTGCTTTATTGACTTCTGATTTTTTCCCTAATTTATTTTTCTGTTATCTAAATTTTTAGCTTAGGAAAAAAAGTGAAATAAAAATATCAGAAAGGAACATAAATCTATTTTTCCATCTGCTAGAACATAACTTTGTTCACAAATTATTATCCTCTGGATGAATACTGCTCTACAAATACTGATCCATTTCATGAAAAAGCAGTTAAAATGGGCTTGAGATAAGACCAGAAGAACATATATGGTAGAGAGACACATGTCAAGGGACAGAAGTTGTCTGGTAATTCTTAATCTACCTAACTCCTTCTGTAGCTTTTCCTGCTTCCTTCTGCCAGTAAATAATTCCAATTCAAAATTAACAAGGAAGGAAATATATTTTATAAAATAAGTCATACTCTGTCTTGAAAGATTACACTTAAACGTGGTTATTATGAGCATGGGCCTGGCATTGCCATGACACTAAAAAGCAAGCTTAAAGGAAGGAAGTATATTTTATAAAATAAGTCATACTCTATCTTGAAAGATTACACTTAAATGTGGTTATTATGAGCATAGGCCTGTCATTGCCATGACACTAAAAAGCAAGCTTATAATACTAATCTGTTATTTAAAACCATTTTTCCCCCTTTAATCAGAACGCTGGAATATAAAATAACCTTATTCATGACCCTGAGATTCATGAATTAAAGTGACTGCAAATGCAGGCCTTCTGGAAGACAGGAAATTATTTATGATGTTGTCAAATCAATTTAAATAACTTCATTTAAGTGGCCATTTTCAAGTTAAGCTGAGCTTTGACTTTCCTAAATCCATGCCTGCATGCCCAGGCAGTGCTGTAACATTCCTCAAAGGAAGCCACCTGCCACACACTTCCTCTCTGTATTTGAGCTCAATCACAAGTTTCCTGCTCAGACAAGCTGGCCTCCAGCAATGCTCTATTTTGTTCTGCAAAGCTGTGTGCAGCTCTGCTCCTTGGAGAGGCTGTCCCTGACAAAAGACCAGTTTTTCCAGGTTCTTCTTTCAGGTTCTTTGTTCAGGGCAGTTTCACCTGAGAATCTGTCTACCTGCCTACCCTACCACCCCTATATAATCCAGTCTGCTCTTCCAAAATCCAGTGTCTCCTACTTGCCTTTCTCATATCCCATGGGAGGAGTTATGTATATTGAAAATAATCAAAGAAGATTTTTATCCGTTTCTCAGTCTCAATAGTTCCAGTTACTTCCTATTTTTAATCCTCAAAAACAAAGGAAAGCCTCATAAATACACCAATATTTGTATATTTTTCA
>NW_008590192.1:0-20652 GCF_000691845.1 Merops nubicus
CTGAACTCCACCATCTCGTGATCGCTGTGTCATCATCCCACTGCTTTGCTTTCCCATGCCCCCTAACCCATCACCTTCCCAGGGCTTCCTTGTGGGTCAGTGGCTTCTCCTCTCCTTTGCAGCATTGCTGATCCCTTTCTGCAGGATGAAGCACAGAGCTCCCTTGCTTGCCTGGTGAGAGCAAGAGAGAGAAAGGAGAAGGGATTTCCACGAGAGCAGTGGACTGTAGGACTTCAGGAATGTCCATCTCATCCATAACTGTGCAGCTAAGCAGACAAGCCTGAGGCACAAAGAAACCAAGATCCTGCAGGTCATGAAACCAGTGCCCCAGCCTCCCCTCCAGTATGGCACCTTCTTCTGAACTGTGCTGAGGGGATTGTACCCCAAGGGATCTCAGACTCGTTGCAGTGTACCTGCAGCACCCTCACTGCATGACCCTGTGCACAGCAGGGTAGAGTTTGGTGAACATGTGATATCAGGAGATGGCAGCCATGGAAATGTCAATTCCCAGAGCCAGGGCCTCTCATAGCTTCCCTCCTCCCCTGTGTTTCTTTGCCAGCGTAACTTACACTGGCAGTAAGATTTCTGTGTCTAATCAATGCAAAGCATTTGCATTTTATTAAGTACTTCTCACATTAAATAATGCCTCATTATGATTTTTTTTTCTAGTAGGTATTTCTTTAGTTTTTTAAGCATACTAATTACTTCTTTTGGAGGAGATGGGCATGCTCCACCTCTCAGGAGCAAGGCTGAGATCCTGCATGCTCATTTTAGACTGATGGGGAAGCAGCCTTTGAGGACAGGCAGTGCCTCTAACTCCCCAGATCCCAAATGCAGTAAGTTTACTGCTGTGGATTGGGATCTACCCAGTTTGAACTCGATGAGCAAAATATTTTTAGAGTTTTGGGTTGGAGAAAGCACAAAGGGTGATTTTTTTTTTCTTTTCCTGGAATACAAAGTGCTGAATCAGGCTTATGAATACTTGTGGCTACTTCTGCTTCATTTCAGGCTGAGGAATGGCAGGGGATCAAACTAAGCATTGGCCCTTTGGTTATTAAAAATTTATTCAGAGACGTTTCCTCCTTCCCAAATTACTGTCAAGAAAATCTTGTTGTTTGTTGGCTGCAAATTGTGGCGAATTTTTATGTTCCAGCACATTTTTTCCTGAATGGTGACAGATTAGAAGAAATTCAAATGATTATGTGCATTAATAATAGAATACACACATAAAGATAAAATTGAGGTGTCTAAACTTGATGCATATTCCTCTAGATGGCTGTTAACTTTTGTATATGAATGGATTAAACCCAAGAAAAATATTGTGAACTAAATTTAATTTTTTTTTGTTGTTTTTGTTTAAAAAAGAAAAATCATTTGTATCAGTAAGTCAGTCATGATTTGTAAGCAGTCTTTGTTTTCCACCATCAAAAACAATCTATCTGCAAGGTGTGCATTTGTAACATTAAATAGTTGATACCATTCAAATCAGTTATAGCTTAGCAAACTCTCTTCCTCAAGTCATAAATAATTTGTTTTTCTAATAGAAAGTAAAGCTTGATTTTATTTTGCTGTGCCCACACACCATCATCCCCTTGATATTATGTTTATTTAGAATGAGAAATGAAAGGGTTTTTTTTCTGGAAAAAAATATATTTGGGGAAAGAGAAAATCAACAATGCTTATATCAAGGTCGACAGGAGTCCCAACAGGGAAAAAAGGTCTCCATTTACAATTTTTAAAATTTCTTCTGCATTTTCAGTCATGTTTAGAAGCAATGCTACCTGTGATCTGTGCATACGACACACCTGTTGAACCATGAAAAGTAGGGAAAAGCAGAAAGGTCCGTGGTGGGCTGCCTCCTATGTCAGTCAGCTTTGCTGGTCTCTGCTGTATGATTTAATGATCTGCTTGCTTAAGTACCAGATTTCCTTGGGAGCATTCAAACATTTGGAGCTTTCTCCAAAGAGCTGCCTACTGAAAAAACATTTCACATGCAGTGGAGTGGCTGGAAACCTTGCTCAAGGTAACCTGTTGAAACCAAAATTTGAAACACAAGCACCAGACTTGTTTTGAGGAACATATTTTCCAAATTTAGTTACATAACCAAGGTGTAAAAAATTAATCCAGAAGTTATTCAGGTGCCAAAACTTTTCAAATTCTTTGCCTGCTGACACAGGTTGAGTCCATCAGGGCTGTATTAAATCGCCTTTGTTAGTAGGTTAGATATTTCACAGGGACAATTATCCTGGCATTTGACTGGCATGATGCCGGGGAGGAAATTTGCCTTGTGAAGTTACAGTCAGCTTAACAGCTCACCTTTCTATCTGGTCTAGTTATACATAGGGAATATTTAGTAAATGGCACATTCTAATCCAATAAGAAATTGTATTGCGGTGCTCAGGAACTAAAAAGGCAAGAGTCTGCTGTTAATGAAATCAGTGCAAACACGCGGAGGGATCTGGGCTGGTCTCAGACTGTTGTAGTCGCTGCCACCTACACAGAGTGAAGGGGTACAATAAGTCAGCAGAGAAAGCAGCTCTTTAGATATTTTCTTTGCAGCAGTACTGTATAAAAATATTTTGAGCTATTGCTTCCAGAATGACAGATTAATCTAATTTTGGGAGAAAAGCAGAAGTGACACTGATGGATGAACAGGCAGCAGGAGGGGCTGAGAGCAGCCACAGAGTGGGTGTTAATCCTATTGCTGCATCTGAGCCGAGAGGACTTCATCCTCCAGCACTGATGACTCAGCAAAGGGCAGATATTTAAGGAAAGGTCTTGCTCTGTTTACTTAAAAAATTGGCTCTGGGAATTTAGTTTGCATGGAACTTAGTTTTAGGGATGCAGGATCGAGCTCTTGGTTATGGCTGCAAGGTGTTAGAAGCTCCGCTGCTCCCTCTGCCCACAGGAAAGACCCCACAGCAAACAGGAACCCCCAGATGAAGCGCTGCATTTCTCATTTGAGGACCTGCCATATGAAATCTTTCATTTTTCGATTTCCTTTGTAACTATATATTATTGGATGCATTTGATGCCTAATTTAACTTGTTTTCCACATGTCATTATGTTTACAAAATGCCTTTGTCTTTCACTAGAGGCAGACACAACAACAAAGTCTTGCTCTTTGGCTTATTTTCCAACTACTTGTCACATTTGTTTTTCTAAATCCAGGCCAGCCTGCTAAACATACTTAATAATTTACAATTTTCAGTGCCTATTGCCCTTACTCAAAAGGCTAACTATTTTATTCAGCTCCTTGGGAGCCCTGCTGAGGAAAAGATTCTGAAAACTGCCAAGGTCAAGAGGAATTTCAGATTAAGGTTTGTGTTGTGCTTTCCTTAAGTAAACAAAGGTAAATTCCAGCAGGCGGGATGAATTTAAGACCACATGCTGTGTGTATTTGCTGTGGTGAGGTAAAGCTGGCATGGAGATCTTCTCTTCCTATCGACAGGAAGGACTGAGCAGGGCTGATGCAAGAGGATGTGGAGGAAGATTTACCAGAGGGTGCTGGGACAGGTAGTGAAACAGCAGAGAGAGCAGAAAAAGCCTCAGCAGCAGAAACTACTGCAGAGTACAGAACACTCACACAACCTGCCAGAGCAGGTCTTCATGCTGGGGCCTGAGTTTACATCTACACCAGTAAATGAAAACAGGCCACATCCTCCTCTAGTCCTGTGGGCAAGCAGCACAACATGGTGCCCTTGCCTACCCAGCCCTGCCTCCCTCCTGTCCCCTCCACCCAAATTACCTTCTTCCTAATGCTGAGTGTCTCCTTGCCCTGTTATTTCCCAAACCTTGTCCCAGACATCACTACCCAGGGTGAGTCCAAACTGGGCCAGGGAATGCACCAACAGTGTGGTAACAGCCTGGCCAGCCAGGACAGTGCTCCAACCCCTGCTCATGTACAGCTTATTAATACAGTTATAGCCAGGGAGCTACAAAACTAGATGTGAAAGATGTGTTTGTCCTTCTCTGATGGATGAGATAGATGATGTGCTTTTGAAACTTTTCAGTTTCATGTACACTGGGAGGAATGTTACAATGATCGCGAACCATTTAAACCACAGGAATCTTAATTGAACCTAGCCCTCCAGGTCCCTTTAAAAGCCATTGGACGAAAAGGTGTATAAGCAGGTGGTAGTTCATCCCCAGACCACTGTGGATATTTTGTAACCACTCGGGAATCTCAAATGCCAGTGGGCACCTGATATGCAGCCCCAGGAAGGATGAATTGACTCTGCACTCTGTTCTCTATTGACAAGTACTGACTACATCTCCCTTGATACAAGAGCTTAGGTACCTCACAGGGGTAGGACATCTATGTACAGGTCTCTTCCGGATCTGAATGCCACCTGAACTGTGCTAGTGGCTGTGTTGTCATTGGCCATGCTATTGAAGAAGAGACATACTGGAGATGCAAAGCAAAACCAAATGAAGATGTATCTATGCTGCATATTTCTTCCAATGTGACTGCAGCTTGTAATCAAAGGTTAACGAAAATAGCTGTGGCCTCTCTGCTACCTAGTGAGACTTAAAACAGTAGCAGCTGCAATGACATAGGCATCATTTACCAGTAGTATTCAGCATTCAGATGCTGAATATTTATGGATACATCTATCCTGTGCTGCTACCATTCCTTTATTGTGCCTGTGCAAGCTAGCCTGAAGCTAGCTCTGGCCCTTCTGTGTGGAGTTTGCTTGTATCTCTGCTCAGGTCAAACAGGGACAGAGGCAGAGCTGACTCCGCTGGGTGCATGAAATATTGGTCAAGAGAGATATAGCTGTAACTGGCCCACTGGTATGATGTGCTTGAAACCAGCACACAGGCTCCAGATGTATACCATGCTGGGTATTGCTGTCCAAGCCTTTCTTGACCTTACAGGGATGTACCTTAGTCACTGTGAGGAAAATACAGGAGTGTCTTCCGAAGTTTATGAAAATGTGATTGAGCTGTGAGAAATGAAGAGGAAAAAGGAACAGCTTCTTGAACAGAGCAGTCCCACTGTTCAGGAAAGTAAAAGTAAAGCCCAGAATGAGTGGGAGATGCATACAGGGAGACACTTATACAGATATTTTAAAATAACCATATGGAATGAATGCAGAATGAAACTGCAAAATGAACTGCGAACAGAACAAATTTACATGAAGATGAACAAAACCAGGGAATTTAGATTCACTATCTTTACCTTGTGTGAAGGTTTTATTGTGCCTTCAGGATAAAAAGGAGCTTGAAAGGGTTATATAGCTCATGAAACACGTCTGCTGAGCTTCTAATGGTTATGCTGCAGGTAGAAGATGTCGTTTATCAAAGCCTAAATAATGTTTTTGGTTCACATATAAAGAGGAATCATAAAGTCTGGGAGTGGGATTCCCCAAAGCAGTCTCATGCCAGAAAAATACCTACTCATTCACTGCTGGCAGGGCAGGGAGCCTATGACTAATTTAGCATCAATTAGGCTACAGATCTGCTGTTAATCTATAAAAAAATTCTGTCAGTGCATTAAGGTCCCTTAGTGTTTAGACAGAAATAAGGCAAGATATAGACAAACTAAATAAATTATTGTTTTCTGTGCATCGTCTGTGCTAGTGATCATAATAAGATGTCCTTGGCAAGGTTTGGGATAAATGAGACAGTCACATTCCCTTTCACTCTGGAAATGTCCCAGGTCTTAGAATGTTCTCAGGTGAGTTTAGTGCTTACAGAAAATATTACATTGACAGCCTTGAGAAATTAAGTCTTTGTTTCCAAAGAGCAGAAACATGCCTGGTAGAAATAGATTTCTCCGCCATTTCCCACCAATAGACTGCAAATATTTTCTGTGCAAGACTCAGCTCCTGTGCCTCTTATTAACAGCAGAAGGGACCTCCTCGGGTCTTCTGCAGACTCTCCTCAACAAAGCAAGGTGGCAGGCATGCTTCTCACTTTAGGGCACCTGTGCTTATACTCTTGCCCATGTGATGGCCTCCAGTACCTTCCCCTGGTAAACCTGGCTGCAGCGAAGCTGCCACCGACACCCCAGTCTTGTCTCCATCTTGCCCATCTTCTCTGGTGGCACTGAATAACACGGACTGTCTTCTGTCCAGATCTCTTGGTATAGCCCTGCTCTGTAATTTGCCTGCTGTCTGTACATGTTCACAATCATCCCATTTGGCTCCAGCCTGTGATAGATAGGGCTGGATTCAATCCAGTGAATCAGCAGCTTGACTTGCCATTGGTGACACACCTCTTCCAGGTTCTCAAGACACTGACACCAGATCTTAGCTATAAATCTTTTGCTGTAGAGCAACCATGCTAGAAGGTGTTACAAAATTCTGCTCCAGGTACATGGAGCACAAAATGGTTCTTTTTAACATTTACTGGTGATGTTCCACATTCCTGTTCATCCGAGAGTAAAACAGCACCAACAGGTTTCTCATAGGACCCAAAGGGTTATCATACCACATATTTGGCAACTTTGCTACCCCCCAATGGGTTTTTGTTAGTCAGTTACATCAGTGGGTCTAAAAATATTTTAATTGATTCAAATACATTCACAACATTTCTGTAATGTTTTTTAATTGTGTAATTAGTGTAAAGACACATAATCAGGTAATTAGGCTATGTAGTTACAATGTGTAATAATATTGTAGTGCTGTTATACATATCCTTCTTAAACACAGAGGAAAAAAAGCATGTACAAAACTCCAAAACCATAACTACGATTCCCAGAGTGTCTGCAAATATTTCCTTACATATATTCTAGTTTTGCTTGTGTGATTATGGAATTTTAAATACAGGAATATATGCTATTGTAAGGCTGCCAGGGAGACACCGAATATTTTTGGAAATCAACTCCATTAAATTATATGGTGCCAACATGAAATGGTTGTGCTCAGGTGGGCATGTCTAAAGGCAGATGTTGAGGAAAGATGGGGGAATTTAGCTGAAGACATGATTATAAAGCACACTTAATTCCTGCATGGATGCCCTCACTGCCAAGAATAACGGTGCTTTTATCATGTGGCCTAACTCTCCTTTCTTACAGTGAATTTGGATGCTGTCCTGATACAGCTCTCCTTGAAGTCCGTGAACAAGCTCCCAGTGGCTTTTGCAGGGTAGACTCACACTCCTTGCAAGGCTGATCCCACTCTGTCAAAGGCTTTGAGGCTCCTTTTGGGAAATCAGTGCCTTATTTTGCCTGTCCCTGCCCTTGCACAGGTCAAGTCAGACTTAGTTTCAGGGGTGTAAGCACTTGGATTCGTGTACTTTTCTAAGACAGGGCAATGTGTCTTGAAAAGAAAGAGTTTCTTGTTGTTAAGTTTCATCAGCTCCCAAGTGGATCAGACAATCTGTTCCATGACACTAAAAAGTGTTTTACAATTCACAGAATTAAATTGGATTAGTAGTTAGCAATTACTGACTTGCTTTGAGGAGTTCAGGTGAATGTCTCCAATGTTCGTCTACATTTTACCCATTTAAAGAAAAGGCTGGTAAATCCACAAACTCAGCAGATGTTGCATATGAGACATCCTTCACCCCAGCTGTGGGAACAATACCATACCCTGTTACTGGTTTTGTACAGAATTAATGAACAGTTTGCAAAATGGATCACATCCTCAAGAGCTGATGGACATGTTAATAATGCCTCATTTAGATTTTGCAGAAGCATGACCCAGTTTCATTCACACACTGGCACATCAGCCAACTACAATGAATACAGTATTTAAAGCAAACAGGTACCAGTACTGGAAGGCATCTGTGCAGCTACCTGAGTGAAAAACACCTCCTAATGATGCCTCAGATGAAACCACACATCTGGCTAACACCTTTCCAAAGGGTCTGAGATGCTTTTAAGGTCAGCTAGCAGCCACATCAATCTATCAGTTTGTTGCAGTCAAGAGAAGGTTTGGGTCTCCCTTCCTCTTCTCCCACCTGAACCCACAGATCGTGCTTTGTACAACAACAGTCCATGTGCTGCTGGAGCTTGTGAGGTGTTCTGTGAGCTGCTCTAATCACTGACACAACGGGAATGTATTCACTTTTTTTTTTTTCTGTGGGCTCCAACATGCAGCCCAGCAGCCATGAGGCAGGAGGATGGGGCTTGCACCTGGGGGCAGAGGCTCAAAGTGGGGAAGGTGACTGGACCTCCCCTAATGTGACGGTGATGAGCTATTGGATCAGCTCTAATACAATACACACCATTAGTAAGAGCATGCAAAGCACCCTCCTGTGCCACATCACATTCATTGCTAATGGGGACAATATATTCTAATGGAGACTAAAAGTGTGTGTTCAAAAGATACATAGACTTTCAATCTAATATTCTAATTTTGCTTACTAGAATCAAAGTGAGGAAGCTTGTTTTTTTCCTGACTAGGTAAAAGCTGCTTCTCCTCTCCCCAAAGTACAAGTAATAGTGGTTCAGATAACAAACCACACCAACATGCATAAAAAATGATTGGTTTCTAACCAATTAATACTTATTTGTTACTTAAGAAGACGTGGATAGAATATTTCATATTATAATGTTCTTTCAGGCTTTTAGTGCTTGAGTTTTCCAGTGCTACTACAACATTAGTCATACAGACAGCATGGACTGAAATTCAGGTAAATATGTTTGGAGGGAACTCTAGCAGTGAAAGATGCATGTCTGTCCATTGACAGACTATGAACCACCAGGGCTGGAGGCACCTACTGATGGACATGACAGCATTTTGTTTAGAAAATGCCTTTAAATTGTGAGTTCACCTCCTGTATTGTGACAGCCTTATAATCATGGAAAGATCTATCTGCTGAAGACAGAGCTGTCTTTTCAGGCTCCTGGCCAAAGTGGTATGGGCAGCACTGGGACGGTGGTAGAGACTGGTGCACAGCACCACATTGCAACTCCATCCCTAACTGATCCAGGGGCAGAAATGTCTGCTTGTGGAGAGACCCACTCATTTCTTTGTCTGACAAACTGGCCTCTTGCTGTCTTGGATCAAAAACCTGGTGGAAAACTGCATGGAAACCACTTGATATTCAATTAGGAGAGTGGGGAAAACTCCAGGCAAATGTTTTATTAATTTCTCCATGATTTCTGCTGATGATTTCTGCAGTAACAGGGTTTGATTTCCACACTTGTGATGCCCACAGCTCAAACTGCTTGTTCTGCTTGTGCTATTCTGAGCTACTCCATATTCTGCCCACTATTCTTATTTGTCCTGGGAGGATGGTTCCTAACATCATGTGGCATGTTTTTCTTCTAGATCAAATATCTGAAACTTTTGGAGAATGGAGAAGAAAAATCAAAGACTTCTAAGTAATGAGGTGAAGCCACACAGAGAAAACCACTGCACAACATGCAACTTTTTTGGTCGAACTTTCTCTTTCTCGGAATTTGCTGTGAGCTAGCCGCTCGCTGACGTGAATGTTTGTAGCAAACAAAGACGAATATATCAAAGCAACGGCATGAGTTTTATTTGTATGAATCTTGGTGAATGCTTCTTACTGGCTATCCCCATCAGTTCAGCCAGGACAGCTGCTAGAGCAGCTGAGTTTTCTCATGGCAATCATTACTGGCACATGGGTCCTACTGAGCCTGCTGATCAATAAGACACATAGTTTTTTCCTTCACAGTACAGATTCGGGGGTTGCTGCTTGGATAAGTGAAAAAGCAGAAGCCTTGATGACCAGAGCGCAGAGGAGCCTGGCGTGGCATTAATGAGAGCATGGTATCAATGGGAGCAGTGCTCAGCCCTGGCTGGATCCTGCCTGGCAGTCAGAAGCGTGGCAGCTGCTGCCAAGCCATTCAGCATCACTAGGAGCAGGTGTCACCTTGTCCCCCCTGGCACTGCTCTCCTCCCATCGTGCCTTGCCCTGCTCGCTATACTTAGGCACACCTCACTCCCTGCGTTGGCTGGAGAAGCACAGGTTGGGTTGGGACGTACAGCCACGCTGTGCAGACACGATACATTTTTGCTGTTCCCTCCCTGGCTCTCCCTTACATTGTTTGAACAAAACAGCATCTCCTTTCAACTTCCTCAGTTTGATTAGAGTTATTTATAGCAAATTGTTTTTTACAGGAATATCTGCTTTTATCATATCTTCCTCATGAGGAACTCCAGCCATTTCAGAAGCGTTAATTGAAAAATCCTTACAAAAGATGCTGGAGGCAAGCAAATAGTGCTGGAACCTCAGGGGAAACTGAGGCATGGAGCAGTTATGTGCTTTGCCCAAAGTCATACAGAATTGTTCGACTGCCTAGTCCTTTGCTTTGGCCTCAAGGCAAGGACTGATTCCAGCTTCCTCCTGTTCTGCTTTTTTGGATGCTTTTGAGCAAGAATATAGTATTCATTTTGAATTTAGGCAACTGTAGTTATTTCAGCACTGAATTACTTCTCCTCTTCTTGCATCTAACTGCATTTCTTTTGATTGTAGAGGGCTAGTCAAGCTCTTTTTGAGGCAGACTGGGCAGTGATGCTGGAGGACACTTGGTGTTTGTTCATTACACAAAATCACACAACTCAGAGGACTCCGTGCAGCTGCCTGCATCTGAAAGGGAGGATGCAGCCATGACATGGGGTTAATTCTCTGCTCAAGCCCATAAATCCTGCACTGTCAACAGGGTTTCTTAGCTCAACCAATGCTGCAATAATGCAGCTACAAGGCTGCATTATTGAAGACCTGAGCCAGGCTTTGCCCTGTGTATGTGTGGGCTGATGTGAGCTTAAGGGGTTCTGTGCCCTGTGCTCCATTAGGTGATATACACATGGCCAAAGACAAAGATACCCAAAATGCTCCTTCCCAGGTGGAAACAGCATTTTGGCAACATCTGGAGGAGGAACTCACACACAGAAATCGAAATGCAGAGGCCAAACCAGCAGCTCAAAGCACATTCACTTGGCTCATGGTGCTGTGCAGATATTCGCTGAGTCCTAAACCCGATACGGCTGTGTCAGCTCAACACTGTGCTGAGGCACGCTGCCTGTTGGGTTCGGTGCTGGTACAGAGCCACGCTGCTGCAGCTGCCTCCAGGCCTGGAACAAGCAGCATCTCTCAAGGGCCAGCATCTCCTAACCCCACCGCATCGCTGCAGCACTGCCGTGACCTCCTTCCCTTCCAGGCTCAGGGAGGCAGGTACATGGAAGAATGTGCTGCTGTAGGCTAAGTTTAGATGTACCTAATGCTCTCCTGGAACTGTCACAGCATGCAAAGTAATTGAATTAAGAAGAATTTTCCACTGAGTACCAACAATTTTGCATTCTGCCCGTCTTTTTTCAGATGCTTTGAACTGAGTTTTATAATCCACCTCCAAGTCAGCCTCTACATTTAGTCAGCTGGACAGAGAATAATGAGGTTTTTGTTTCAGGAGAAGAAAACTGTCTTCACAGTTTTGTTAGAACAAAGACTATAGGCTTGATTCAGATCTTGCTCACACTGCTGTGAGGGTTGAAGCAGTTTGTTGCAGCTGCAGCAGAAATCAGGTGATGGAGGTTTATCCTGGATGCCCACTCCATTGGTGAAATCCCCTCACGCCCCATGCTGTCTGTTGGAGATGCTGGAAGTGGGTTCTGCCTAAAAGGTGACTGAAGCTTAGATGGAGCTGCTGGATGCAGCACACCTGGGTGCAGCACTGGTGAGGCTGCATGCTAATGGCACTTGCTCTTATCCCATGTTTTCCTCAGCCATAACAAGAGAAATGCTGCATCTTCTAAATGCCGATTTTCTAGACCAGCTCTTCTCTTATCTTTTTCTCTTTAAAGGAAATTGCTGCAAAATGTTGATTGACAATATTTGTGAATATAGCTTTTTGCTTATCTAAAAATTGCTAATACCATGGGCACTGCTTTCCTGTTGCTCATGAGAAATAGTTAATATCTATTTTCTGGAAGCTAAAAGAAGTTCCCCAGGCATGGCCCATGGCCCATTTACTTTGTCAGCTGCAGCAAACATCATGCCTTCAATCTGTATTGTGGAATTCATCTCAGGAACCTGGTAGCTTAAGTCATGCTAGTGTTTGGCACATTAGAATTGTGATCTGTAGATGAGAACAGATTAGTTTGTATGCACTGACCTTGAGAAAGTTTCTTACAGCAGCTGCTGATAGCATCTCCTAGGAAGGTTACCATCAGTGGAGGCAAGTTGGTTAGTTCTACCTTGTTTATCTTTGGCTGAACAAGGGAACAAATTCTCCAAAGCACAGCCTCAGATCTTATCGGCCAGAACTTAATAGGCAGTGCCAGTTCCCCAGCAGGTTTTGTGAGCTGCCTCCACAGCAAAGCTCTGAGTGAAAAGTACTGGCCATACCTGTGTTGCAAATATTCTAAAGTATAACTGTTAGGTAAATAACAATTTTTTCAGTTCAATGACTGAAGCAGGAAGTGGAAAAAATAGTTTGGGGTTGAACTGAAACAGAATTTTTACATTTTCTTTTGAAAAATGGGGTTCCCACTGCTTCCTATTGTATTTCTTTCTTTAAAGTGAAATATTTAATTAAGTACCTTGTGAGTTATTAGATACCTGAATAGCCTTTTACTGGTCAATTTTAAATGACCCTAATGTTGCATGAGTGGTACAAGGGATCAGTGAAGCCTGGCTTTCAATGAATGGCATATGTCCTCCTAAACCTGTATGTCCAGAGGACAATGACCCAGCTCCTTTGCCACAGCCCCGTGACACCTCCATAGCACTACCCTGTTTCCTTTTACACTCATGGACCTTCTGTCTGCGATACTCATCTTTCTCAGGTCCTCAGATCCTTCACTAGCACTTCCAGCTCCCTTCACATCCTGGACCTTTCCAAGCTCCCATGCTTCCCATGCCTCAAATTTCTCTTACAGCCTCTCTCCTACTGGACTTTTGGCTTCATTTCACTTTTCCTATATTTTCTAAAATATACACACACACACATGTACATACAGAAATACATGCCATGTTTCTTATGTGCTCTACCTAACTTTATTTAGCATTACATGGCCAAGGAAATGGCAGGTAGTGCAGTGTCTCTGAAATGAGATTTATGCTGACTTGGTCAGCCAGGTGCTGTTGAGCACTGAATACCCTGGTTTTCCCTTAGCGGGATCCCTAGGTAATGGGCTCTTCATTTATCCAGCAATGGCTGGATCTTCAAAACACTTCTGGGAGTTTGGTATTTTTAATTTTTGGTTAAATTTTGTTGAAACTGGACAACAGGTTTAAAAGTTATTAGGGAGGGAAATTGCTAAACAAGTGGGCAGATAAGCAGTATAATTTCATAAGAAAATTATTTTGATGGGAAAATAGGGAATTTTCACTTTTAGACATCAAAATGAAATGTACTAGCATATATATATAAAAAAATCCAACTAAGCAATGCATTAGATTCAACAGCCATCCATTAAAAGGCTTTGTTTCTTGAAATACTATTGCTCACTGAAGTTTCAAGTTGTCAAAAAAGGCTACAGAATAGGGTTTGTTTTGGCTTGAGATCTGTCTGATACACAACATGCTGCAAGGAATCATGGCAATGTTGTTGAAACAAAAGTAAAATTTCTGACTATATTGACTGTTGTTGAAAAAATCCTTCTGTTTCTTGATGGACAGGGAAATTTAACAATCAGAAGCATTATCCTTGCTCAGGTCTGAAAGTATGTGAATTTAACACCAGAACTTGGACATGTTGCAAATCTAAATAAGAAATTTTATTTAAATAGGGTTCCTTTACTTGTGTTATCCAAACGTGTAGTGTAGCATGGAAGCGTACGACCTGCCACTGTAGTGCTAAGGCTGGTTTGCTTGTCATAGTCTTTCTAAAAGCAACAATATTAATGCAGTCGTGGAAGGACAGGAGGGTCAGCCACTCATCGCTATAAGGCAAAAATTCTTCCTTTAAATGAGAATGCAAGTTAAAAATTAGATTATCCGAATGGGAGAGTAGAGCAGAGAAGGAGGACTATTTTTATCTTAAATACCTCATTATGTTCATTGGGAATTGGAAGCTAATCTGCCAATAGAAAATGGCAGACAAGGCAAAATCATAATCACCAGAGACTAAACTTCTTGGAAACTTAGAGAAAGTCATGTCAAATACTAGGTTAATTCACTTTATTAATTCAATAGGATTCAAAGGCTGAGGTGGGAATGAAAAGAGACTGTGTACTTTCCAAGGCAGACAAACTGAAAGTTGCTGTACCACATAGCCCTGCCAAAATGCATCAGCTCTCTCCGAACATATCCGCACTGCACCCATCTCCACCACAAACCCAGCCTGCAAGGACAGTCCTGTCAGGAGCAAGCAGTTCTCATTCTTCAGAAAAGACCTCAGTTTTTGGATGCATGATATTTGCTACTGATAACATGTTTTTTTTTTTTTTTTCAGAAATTTGAGAGGCATGTCTAGGTAAATTCCAGTTCTGGAAATAGGTATTAGATAGTTAAAGTTAGGAGTCCAGTGATGAAGGCATCCAAAGGTAGATATGTTCTCTGTTTATTTCTGAGTCTTCCTAGTTAGAATGCTTTCTAGCACAGGGTTAAGATATATGGAAGTTTTTTTCTTATTGGCATCTGTCTACTTTCAGCTGAGCCAAAATCAACCTTCTTTTACATACTTTGGCCATCAGTCATCCTCTAGATTCAATTTTCGGTCAATTTTCATCAAATACGTGCTATGCTTGAGTCAATGACCTAGAAATGAAAAGTACCAAGTATTCAAACTGTCAAAGCTATCCAGTTCACAAATTCCACTCTCAGAAAAAAGGCACAAAACATTAACTAGGCTGGACAAGTGATGAATTGCTGCATTCTTTCCCTGTTAAAAAAATTGAATTGGTCAATGCAGCAGGCTTTGATCTGAGTGATAGCTATAACAGCCCGTGTATACTTATTATATGATAACATTCACGTCCTCTTTCCAAGTAGGCTAAGAATGACAGTACCATTTATAATGCTTTTACTGTTAGAGTTTAGAAAGCAATACTAGATATAAATTGGAAAATATAGAAAAATTCCCTTTCCCTTTACATGTTTTGGCTTGTTTGTCTTAAAACCTGGGGTGCACTAAGGAGAGTGTGACTGGCAGGTCGAGAGAGGTTCTCCTCCATCTCTCCTCTGCCCTAGTGAGGCCACATGAGGAGTACTGTGTTCAGTTGTGGGTTCCACAGCTCAGGAGAGACAGGGAATTACTGTAGAGAGTCCAACGAAGGGCTACAAAGATGATGAGGGACTGGAACAGCTCTCTCATGAGGAAAGGCTGAGAGACCTGTGTCTATTTAGCCTGGAGAAGAGAAGGCTGAGAAGGAATCTTATCATTGCTTATAAATATCTAAAGATCAAATGTTAAGTGTATGGGGCCAGCCTCTTTTCAGTGGTGCCCAGTGACAGGATGAGGAGCAATGGGCACAAACTGGAACACAGAAAGTTCCACCTCAACATCAGGAAAAACTTTTTCACTGTAAGAGTGATGGAGCACTGGAACAGGTTGGCCAGAGAGGTTGTGGAGTCTCCTTCTCTGGAGACCTTCAAAACCCACCTGGACACATTCCTGTGCAACCTTATCTATGTGAACCTGCTTTGTCAGGGGGGTTGGGCTAGATAATGTCCAGAGGTCCTTTTCAAGCCTTATCATTCTGTGTTTCTGTGAAATTATGATATAATATTTTCTCTATAATTATAAAAACATAAGTTGAGAAAAAAATAGTTCTGTGATTATGAAAGTTGAAGGTCTGAAATAAAAGTGAAATACAAGTTGTTGCTAAGCAAATGGGATACAAATACATGCTCTAAGGGAAGAGAGGCAAGAAAGGAAGGGAAAACAAAGAAGGAGAAACAAGGTAGAGCTGATGCACAGCCCAGGAAAGCTCCCCAGAAAAGAAAATGGAACATTTAATATTATTTTTTATAAAAACCTAGTTTGAAAGAGACTATACTTTTTCTGTCTGCAGCTTTTTCAGCGAGGGCCTTAATTTGTGCCAGAAGACAACCTAACTATAGATCTAGAGAAACACAGGCTGGTAACTGTGATTACAATGTCATGCAGAACTATGGAGAATATTCTGAAGAACAATGTGGCAAAATGTAATGCAGGTTCAGTGAGTGTTGGACTAACCTGACAGGTTTTAGGTACAGCTCTACAATATTAAAGAAGAATCTAAGTAGTATGATAAATGACACTGGGCACCAGGACTGCTTGCAGTGCTTACTCCGCTTCCTTGCCATGGTAACTTTCATTGGGCTCCCAGGTCCTGCATGTTCCTGACAGTCATGCACGTACAAATATATATGCTGCAGAGCTCATAAGATCACACTAAAAAAGGTACTCTATGAACTCTGATAAGCATAGAAGCTGAGAATACAGCAATGTTGAAAGCATGCATGCTCACATACATAGGCATAAAGTAAGAATTTGGGTGGAAAGGGAAAGAATACAAAGATGCCACTAACCCTTTCAGGGGAACAAACAGGACCCAGACTGTTGGTTGTTCTGTTTTCCTGCTGGACCTCACAGCACCATGAACTTCCTTTCCTGGACTTCTCTTCATATTTCTTCACTCAGATTCTTCAGTCAGATCTAGTCTTTGCCTAGAAACAGGGAGAACCTGGCCCCTACCAAAGTGGGCACCCTGTCAGAGCCAGAGACCCAAGCAGTGGCCTTTGGACTTCCTCTTTGCACCCAGCTCCAGCTTCTCCAGAGGTTCCAAAGTTTCTCTTTCAAAACTACTTTCCATAGTACAGAGCACAAACATCAATATTACTCTATCCACAAAAGTTTTTTGAGACTGATGTTGTGTGAGCACATTCTCTGTATCTATCTGCAAGGACATTAACTGCCCTGAAAAGCAATGGATGGGCTTCATCTGGGCTTAGGGGAGAAAGTGACACCTTGGCAAATTGTTTGTGATCAGGATTTTATACTGAAATTATTCCGAAATATGATATCTTATCAGTTCATGTCATAATCCTCCATACTTAGCATTTTTAGGACATTTTTATACCTGTATTTGTGTCTGAGTACAACTTTACTACCTCTAACCTTTTTGAGAACTGCTTGATAGATGAGCAGACACAGCCTCGGATGCCAGCTGCTCGCTAGTGTATAAATGATTTACCAGTGTATGAACGTACTGATCTTCTGGCATCACTGTAAACATACAACTTCTAATCATTTCACAGAGCCCTTTTAGGGATTTATGAAAGATAAGCTTGTCAGTCCTCTTCAGGCTGGGTTGATGGTTATATGGGAAGATTTTTTGTACTTAATAATGTCATCTTTGCCCACATGGGCTAAGAATTAACATCTCAAGAGCAGCAGGGAGGATACTTATAAAACTGAGGCAGAACAGTGGAGGGCAGTTTTGCTCTTTAGATAGCTGCCTGGAAGTTCTGAGGCCATATGACAGTGAATGCTCAGAGGTTTACAGCTATCATTTAAAATTCAACAATTGGATGCTGCAGGCTAGTTCTGAAAGGGCACAGAAATGCAGCCTTAACGCTGATAGGAATTTTCATTCTCCCAGGCAAAGTTGCTCCTTAAGCATTTGCCATTGCTTCTTTCCATATCGCCAAACCCAGCATTTCCACTAGGGATATCAGCAGGTCAAAGAAGGTGATTCTCTCTCTCTACTCCACTCCTGTGAGACCCCATCTGGAGTACTGTGCCCAGCTCTTGGCCCCCCAGCATACGGACATGACCTGCTTCGAGTGGGTCCAGAGGAAGGCCACAGAAATGATCCATGTGCTGGAGCATGTCTCCTATGAAGACAGGTGAGAAAGTTAGGGGTGTTCAGCCTAGAGAACAGAAGGCTCTAGGGAGACCTTACAGATGCCTTCCAGTACTTAAAGGGGGGCCTAATGGAAAACTGGAGAGGGATTTTTTACAAGGGCATGTAGTGACAGGACAAAGGGTAATGGCTTTAAAGTGAAAAAGGGTAGATTAAGATTAGATAAGGAAGAAATTCTTCACTATGAGGGTGGTGAGGCAGTGGAACAGGTTGCCCAGAGAAGTTGTGGATGTGCCATCCCTTGAAATGCTCAAGGACAGGTTGGTTGGGGCTTCAAGCAAGATAGTCTAGTGGAAGGTTTCCCTGCTCCTGGAAGAGGGGTTGGAACTAGATGACCTTTAAGGTCCCTTCCAACCCAAACCATTCAATGGTTCTATGATACCAGTACTGTGATTCTGTGGCTGTTCTAAGTACGGCTCTTCCACACTTTGCCAGTATGGCTTCTGTATTCAATTTCCAATCAACTCTTTGACAGTGTTTTCTTCTCCTAAACATTTGAAACACATTGAATGATTTCTAGTACACTCACTTTCTCTAGTAGACAAATATTTGTCTTTATAGAATATATGATGATGTCTGATCTTTATTGCCTTATCAGACTTATATTTGCAAAGGGTCAGCCAGCTGTTATTGTCAGAGTGTTATGATAGTTCTTTAAAGGAAATTGAATATATTTGATACAAAGCAAACATTGAAACACCTGAAAAATGTGGTTTGAAACTCTGTACTCAAGGATTAGTATAAGTAAGATTCATGACCATTTAAAAGATGTATGAATTGCTGTAATGGATTCAGTTTACTCCCACCCTCTAAATTCTTACTGATTTCACAGGATGAATAAAACCTCCACTGCATAATCATGTCCAACATGCTCAGTGGAAAAGCTCTGAGGATTTTGGTCCAATAATCTATTTAAAAGGAATAGTAGTAAACATTTTATATAAAATGAGTCCATTTTATCTATGCCAATCTAATTTGCTTTCTAAATGTGCTCTTTTTGAAGTAAACATTAAATAAGTGAACTTTGTACTCTGCAGAGATTCCAGATGCATCCATTTTATCAGGCCTTTACATAACACTGCTGTTTTTCTCAGTTATTATCCAATGTGCACTTATCATTCACATATATTTTTATGGTAGAAGTGTAAAAAGTAGAGCTAAACTATTGCTTCTATGTTCAGGAAGGAAGAAATTATCTACCTTTACACCTCATTGCTGGCAGCAATGCTACTTAGTATTACTAAGATTTACTTAGTATGTCAAGATGGTGGTCCACCTATTAGACCACCCTACGGTGGGCATTCAGGGTCTTCAGTTATATTGGACAGTGGGGACTATTCTCACTGACCTACCTTTGTTGACTGAACTATCCAAGTGCAGTGAGAGGTCACGAAACCCTTGAAAGAGCAGGGAAGGAAAGCAAACAAAGACATAGGGAGGCGCAAAGTGGCCTCACACTGTTAGCTCAGAGAACGGAGCTTATGTTGGGATGCTTTTATATCTGAATTAAGTGCATGTGTACAAAAGAAAGAAAGTGGCTCCTGGTGTTCTCTTCTTCTTCACATCTTTTCATTTCCTTCTAGTCAGGAAGAATGAGACAGACCTACATCATTTTCTACCAGATATTCTCCAGATTGCTGGAAGCCAGTGGCAATGTCTCTGACAGAGAGCATGTGGAAAGTCAGCTGAACATGAGCTGGAGATGTGCTAGCAGACAGAAGGGCTATTGAGTGTCTTGGCTGCAGGCAAGGAAACACTGAGAAGTAGAGGGGTTATAACATTTATGGGTACAGCAGAATCACAGACACTCCTGGAAGAGTGTCCATCTCTGATTCCACAGTTTACAAAGTGCTGATAAACGGAAGGGTACTTAAGTTATCCTACAACCTGTGTGATACATGAGAGTAGTTTAAATGATCATGCTGATACTTTCAGCCTCTTATTAGGCACGGGATTATACAAAGAGCAGCAAGTTTTGGTTTTGGTGTGCACGAACCAGACACCAACAATACAGTCAGTGATTAGGAGAGAATCGGTTTGGAACATTAGAGGGCAGAAGCTGAGGGAGACACCATACAGGAACCTTGGTAATGGTCTGTCCTGGGTCAAATGCTGCCACCCGCAAAGGTGGGAGTGCTTTGAGATGAAAGAGCACTTTGAGATGAAGAATTTTGTCCAAAGACATCCTTATGCCAGCTTATCATGACACTGAAAATTTGTAGATTTACAAAATTAAGGTGAAGGTGGTTTCTAAAATCAAATGTGCTGTGGTAGCGTAAATACATTCAGTCAAACAGGATTGCAACTAAACCTCTATTTTCACTTTTACCTTGTTTGTAGAGTACATTTCATGCCAAATGCTCTTGAAATAGGTTCATAAAAATATTTCTGACAGCTGGAGTGCTTGCACACCAAATGCCTGAAAGACTAAACATGGATCATGTGCTATGAAGAAATTAATTTATTTCATTTAAAAACATGAATTAAGAAAAAAAATTTCTTCACATACAAAAGATAGGCAAAACATCACTTTGAATTATAATCTCACTTGTTATCTGTTGTCTGCCTTTGTAGTAAATGAAGCTAGTACACACACCTATAGCAATCTTGAGTGCAGTATTACTTATGAATATCACATCTCTGTTTTCTCTTCCACTGCTGGTTTCTGGTATTGTATCAGGTAAAACTGTACAGACATATCAAAGTCAACAGACAAACATCTTGGCAGCCAAGAGCAGAACTTTCATCTGCAGCAAACTTTGGCTTGGTAGGGTCATTCCAGAGCCATGGGACTAAAATACATGGGTGCCCTAGTCTGGGGGGCCTGTCCCAAGGCCAAGCTTCCCAGGCATCCAGGAGAAGTCAGTAGGAATGACAAACTGGAGTCCTCCAAGCTTGTCAATCAGGAGATAAGTGCCTCTATGCAAATGCACACAGC
>NW_008590193.1:0-23175 GCF_000691845.1 Merops nubicus
CAGCCACTCTTTGGGTGCAGCCATCATTCTTTTGCTGCTCTGTAATGCTCTGCTTCCCTTTCTTCAAAGGGTATATTTTAGTAAAATAATAATTGAAAGATAAATAATACTAATATCTCTCCTGATGAACTGTGCCAGAAGGAACGGTATTCCTTGGTACTCTAATATTTCTGATATGATACATGTGAGGTTTGTAAAAGGATCTTTGTCCTTTTGCATTCCTTTCAAAGCTGGGCTTTGTTTGAGGTTTCATAGCTTGTTCCAATGAGCTAAATAAATGTTTAATAACAAAACAAAGTTTCAGCTGCTCAGAATAAATCAATCAATCAAATTATCTCCAATACATCCAATACAAAGCTTGTAAATGTCAACAAAATAAAACGTGGACCCAAGGACTGGTGAGAGCTTCCTTTACTTCAAGCATGCAAGAACTTGAATGTGAACCATGATTTTTCAGTCTTTCACCTAAAAGAATAGCTTCTCACTGACATTCAGTTGCCATTTAATCCATTGGAATATCAAAGACCGAACAGTACTATCATGCAGTCAAATATGTAAAATAAGAGGAACACATACAATAAAATAGCAAAAACCCATCTGCTGTACAGTATCACTTTTTTCCTCCACAAAGCTTTTGAAAAGCCTTTACATTTTTAAATGGCTTCCACCAGCAAGATACAACTTTTGACCTTTATGTATATACTGCCTATGGTTCAAGGCACAAGCACAAAGTAGCATTAAAAACATTATTAACATCAAGCTCATTTTCAGCAAAGAACACATTTCTATGAGCATGCTTAAACACATCTACTAAATTGTACAAGTTAAGCATATGTCAGCATGTTTTGCTAAAGCAGAACGTATGTACTAAAATTCACATGCTTAAAGCTTTGGTTCAACCCACATAACACCAATTTCATCCATATCTAAATGAAGTGGATCAACATCAAATCAAGACTTCTTGTAATCATATACAAGAGAGAAAATATTTGCTGGCCTTCCATTTCCAGACTGACAATACAGGGGATAACCACAAGGAAAATTCTTTATAATGGGAGATGGCATAATAAGAAAAATGGGGGGAGGGGGGTTGACTAACGAACGTGGAAATTCAGGCTGCAGTTTTAAACAAGCAATTTGCACTGAACATCTAGTTCTACAAATACTCTATCTGAGTACACTTCCCACTTCTCAGCACCACAGTCCTTTGGTTATTCGTATCCAGTTCCCCCCACTTATGTTAACACTTGCAAGAAGAGGACTGCCCTTTCCTCCATGTTGTTATGACTTGTCACCTACCCTCTGGGCTTCTTCAGAACTGTCTCACCTTCTCTGCAGACCACTAGTAACTATTCCCAAATTCTACAAAACCTTTAAGAGTTTATTAACTCATTGGAAGTTTTAATGCCTTTTCGTACAAGGGAAAT
The DNA here is from genome assembly GCF_000691845.1 of Merops nubicus. Taxonomy (NCBI): domain Eukaryota; kingdom Metazoa; phylum Chordata; class Aves; order Coraciiformes; family Meropidae; genus Merops; species Merops nubicus. The sequence goes on from NW_008590193.1 coordinate 1,428, forward strand.
ACTCAAAAGTGCCTGTTATATGAATTCTTTTTCATGTGAAGTTTAAATTGGTAACCATAATTAATCAGCTACACAACACATATACAGGTGATCAGTCATGACAGAGATCAGCCATGCCAATGGCTTCATAAGCAAATGAGCTTCCCAATCCCAGGTTCACATACCAAATACCAGTTAAATGGTGCTTGTAAACATAGTTGTATGTAACACTCTTCCTATGACTAATAAGGGTTTAAAACCCTAAGAAAGGCTATAGAGTTTTAATTTCACTGGAACTCAGGTAGTACCAAATAAGAGTATTAAAGCTTCCTTGTTGAAACTGCAATCTTTAAAAGCCCCATGAAAGAACCTCTGAAAACTATCCACTGAAGCATGAGCCATGCCCCAGCACTACGTGCTCTCCTCTATTTCTATCATCTTTGCAGCTTACATCAAGGAAACTCTAAGTTTGATACAACTAATTTATAAAATACACACCACTTGGTAATACTTGACTGAGTCAGGTTCTTCTGTCAGTAAGTTTTGTGCAACCACATAGACTTCACTGCCTGAAGCAGTTATTCTGGATTTCTAACAGTTCCACTGAGAGCTGAATTTGACCAAACTCTCAGCAGGATTTTTAGCAGAATTTGACCTTTTATGCTAGATGTAAGATCAAGAATAAATGTGTTAGAATATAACTCCATACGTTGAAAAGCTTTCTCTCTTTCCCATCAAAATCAAGCAAATATTACAGTATTTTCCCTATATTGCCTATAAACCATGGATACTTCAGGTCTTTTAAAAAAGATTGGATAGATCAAAATCTGTTAACAGTGTATCAGACACCATTCTTACCATATCCTTGTTCTCAAAGGACCTGTCAAATGATTCTTAGAAAATATTTTCTGAAGCCAAATTTACCTCAGGGATTATAGTTTTCTGTCAACACATTATATAATTTGTTTTCAGAACTGTCCTATTCAAGGGCAGAACCAGAGCATATGTTGTAGCATACCTCCTCCATGTACTGCTTCTACTTCTCCTTCCAGTTGGTGGCTTTCACAGAGATTGATTTAGCAAGTGTATAGTAAAAATCTGGATAAAATAAAATTTTACTGGACTTGGGGCAAATTCCTAGATATAGCACTGGTTCAACCCTGTTCAATGACATATATATGACAATCAATCAGATATCTACTCCTGCCTAGAATTTATGAATGCCAAACCTTTTAAAATTGGATATGAAGTATCTGAGGTCTGCCCTATTTCTACCCCAAATACCTGGAAAAAGCACCTTTCTTAATACAACAGTTACTAATAGCAGTCTGGCAGTTTATCTGAAAAGAAAAAAAACAAACAAAACAAAACAAAACAAAAACTTAAAAATTATAATTCTTTTTCCTTACATTTTAGCAAACCAATACACAAATTTTATGTTTAAGATGGATGCACCTTGAAGTTCAGGCATCTAAACTCAAAATTTTTTTTTTTTTCCATTACCCATTTCTCTTTAAAACCTGTCCTTCCAAAGCAAAAGCCTATGAAAATCACCGTGATCCCAGATCTTACTCTATTCACATTTTCTTTAATTTGTCAACTAGTCATCCAACAGCTTCATCCTAACAAACTAAAATCTGAGACACTATCACATCATGGTTTCCCTCACTCCTGCCTCTCTGGATTCTCTTCTCTCTCCATTTACTCTTTCAGTCTCATCTGTATTGGTCTTTAAATTTCTGTGGTGGATCCGCAAGGCTGTTTTTTTCTTCAGCCCGTATTCCTGTTAGTTTTATCATAAGTACTAGCTTATTGTGTTGATACTGACAATCCAAAACTATGGATTTAAGGGGTCTGTAGTGCACAAGTACAAAAGGTAAGCTAAAATCTTAATCACTAAAACCTTAAGCAAGTTCTAGCTGTCAGATGATACTCCTGTGGGAAACCCGCACCGAGCAGCTACAACAACAACATTCAGCAGTATGGCAAACCACAGCTCAAAAAAGAAAACACAATTTATGTAGTTGGGTCTGCACATCCAACAGCCCAGCAGCAGCACACGTGGCAAAGTTCATCCTTACATATATACTGTAACACACACAGTATGCTTTCCTCTTGGTTATTATCTTGTATGTTGATCATCTCTTTCTTACTAGTACTTATATTATCCACAAGTTAAATACATTCACTTTCCAGTTTCTGCCCACATCATCAGAATGTTTGTATGTTGTTATGTGTTTGAACATCCTTACACCTGCATATCCTCATTGTACAACACCTTCTTTATGCAGACATGCAATCAGACCAAAAGTGTCTGGTCCTGGTTGCATCTATTAGTCCCACAATTGACTCGGTGTATCTGATGGTGTATCCTGATCAATGTACACTCAGGTACCTGCTTCCATTCCTCCCTCAAAATTGCCACCATTCCATCGTACAGCTAAAACCCTGTAACCCTTATACCTCAGTCCTACCTATCATAACACAACAATTTTATTTTTGAAACAGTCACTTACCGGCTTGCAACGCTGAATATGTCAGAACATTCAGAGTATTTGTGCCTTCCTGTCATCTCTTTAGTCTAAACTCCATGTCTTCCTCTTTGCAAAAACTTGTCCATATCCAGCATCCCTCTCGGTGTCCCAAATCACCAAGGCCAAGTCCTTGGATCCCTTCACAGGGGAAGGGACTGACATGGCCCCCTGCTAGGTGCAGGCACTTCCAGTAATTCTTTGGGACTCTAAAATTATCATAACTGAAGTTTTTACCTGCTTTCGCCACTCCTTGTAAGCTTATTGGTAAGATGATATCATCAGTTTCTTACTGTAACCTATGCAACAAGTTCATTATCTCTTTATGACTTTTTCAGTTGTAGAGAGCAGTAAGGTCTCCTCTGAGCCTCCTCTTCTTCAGAGTAAGCAGCCCCAGTTCCCTCCGATGCTCCTCATAGGATTTGTTCTCTAGGTCCTTCACCAGCTTTGCTGTCCTTCTCTCACATGCTCCAGCCCCTCAATGTCCTTCTGGTATTGAAGAGCCCAAAACTGAACACTATAATCAATGTGTGGCCTCACCAGTGGCAAGGGGATGATCACTTCCCTCGTTCTGCTGGCTACATTATTTCTCATACCAGCCAGGATGCTGTCGGCCTTTTTGGCCACCTGGGCACACTGCTGGCTCATATTTAGCCCGTTGTTGATCAGTACCCCCAGGTCCTTTTCTGCCAGGCAGTTTCCAGCCACTCTTCCCCAAGCTTGCAGCATCACATAGGGTTGTTGTGACCCAGCTGCGGGACCCAGCACCACTTGTGACCAGCTACCCACTGGATTTAGCTCCATTCACCACCACTCTTTGGGCCTGGCCATCCAGCCAGTTTTCTACCCATCAGAGAGTACACCCCTCTGTCTTGGAGATGGCATTGTCTGGGCAGTTTTTGTTTGGTTTTTACTTTTTAGGCTAATACTCTTCAACACTGCATTTGATACTTAAATGTTTCATTTGATGACAGTAATAGGAAGACATGGCCAGTCACAGCTGAGTGAATTCACCTGAGCTTTTCCTTTTTAAGTGTCTGTCACATATGTTAGTTTGTAGTGAGCAGTGAACACAAGGACCGCTTTCCATCCCTAAACTGATATTGGTTTTGAGCATGCCTTAGTCCCAGTATAAGAACTTATTTATAAACCACTGAGCATTTGTAATTATTAGAATTTTATTCAGGTTTTTCCTGTGAAGCAGTCCTTCCTTTGAGATAACAGGTTGTTCAGAAAGAATTTAATTCTCTGCAGCTCAATAGGTGCAGCAGAGGGATCTTCTCTCTCTGTTTTGCTTTAGCTTTGCCTTTTGAACCACACAGTGTGAGGCAGACTTAATTACCAGCTTACATGCCCTCTTCTTGGATTTCTTTTACAGAAGGAGAAAGGTTGGAGGACAGTTGTCCTTGCAATCCCAAAAGGAAGGAGAAAAAAGGCAATCTCTTGGTTCACTTTTTGGAAACTACCATTTAGTTACTTTTAACTTTCTAGTTTTCTCTTTTCTCCTCCCCAAGATATGAACTTCATTTGGCATAACCTTCATATATGCCATATACCTTACTTCAATTTAGTAAAAACACTAATTTAAAAATCAGTCACTCATGCTTCAAATTTTACAAAATTTAAAAAAAAAAAAAAAAAAAACCAAAACAGAAGATACCTTCCTTTTATCAACTAAGCATTTTAAAATAATTTCCACCAGGAACTGATCTTTCTTGTATCTAGGACAGGTTATAATTTCTTAAACTATATTCTCCTTTATTATCCTCTTCTATGAGGAGAGGCTGAGGGAGTTGGGGTTGTTCAGCCTGGAGAAGAGGAGGCTCCGGGGGGACCTTATAGTGACCTTCCAGTACCTGAAGGGGCCTACAAGAAAGCAGGAGAGGGACTATTCACAAGGGTTTGTAGTGACAGGACGAGGGGTAATGGCTTTGAGCTAGAAAAAGGTACATTTAGGTTAGATGTTAGGAAAAAGTTCTTCAGTATGAGGGTGATAGATCCCTGGAATAGGTTGCCTAGACAGGTGGTGGAGGCCCCATCCCTGTAGACATCGAAGGTCAGGATGGATGAAGCTCTGAGTAGCTTGATCTAGTCGCAAATGTCCCTGCTTATGGCAGGGAGGTTGGACTGGATGGCTTTTGGATGTCCGCTTTCAGCCCAGACATTCTATGATTCAATGATTCATACAGATTATTATCACACTCTCCTTCAGACCCTTAATCCATGAAAGCTCCTGTTGCTTCAGCACATACTTAGCTTGTTTCCCTCATTTATGCAATCACAATACCATTTCTTACTAATTCTTTACTCCCAGCCCCATTTGATGTGTTTGTCATGGTTCAGAGCTGTTAATGAAACCTGAATCCGAGTGGGTATAATACTATTTCCTTAGATCCCTTTAGGGATAATTCTGATCAGAATAAATTAATGAGTAGTGATTTGTATTATCATATCATTTATGCATCAGAAGCAGAAAACAGAATACAACAAAAACATGCTACCTATTTCATGTCAGATTCTAGCATGGAAAAATTTTGCATTGATCTGTACTCTGCATCTTTAGATTCTTTTGTTGTGACCACTAACACTAGTTATAGTGCCAGTCATACATTTAGTTTGACTTAGTGTTACATAATTACTATCCTTCTATTTCTAGGATAATTTTTAGTGCTTGTTTTAGGGGTTTGTTGTTTTTATTGGTTTGTTTGTTGTTTTTTGTTTGTTTGTTTTTCCTTTATTTATATCCAACAGCATTATCCTTTATAGAGTAGTTTGGGGTTTTTTTTTCTTTTTTACAGTCTTTCATCTCCTGATTTAGAAAGACTGTAGCTCTGAGTCTTATTTTGTACTTTGAGGTGGAAAGGAGTTAACTCATTTCTTGCTTTTTAAACATAATCATTAGATCTATTTATGCCACAAGTTTTCTATTCTTTGAGAATTTAAAAACATAAAGTCTTCATTTTTGCCAATTTTCTCACATCTTTTTCTCTGCTTATATTTGCATATTTAAACCTGCAGAGTCGTGTATTAGCTGTTGCCATACCCATCAATCTCAAGATTCCCTGGGCCCCTGAGAGTGTTAGTTATTTATTCCATACAAGTTTTTTTTTCAGGTCTTACTAAGAATTATCATCAATAGTGCTAGGAGATTCAAAACAATTCCATGAAAGCAGCATAAACATGGTATCCCAAAGATGGGATAGGCTATATAAATATTCTGAGACTGACTTATACAGATTCCAGTCTGAAGAATATATAATTTTAATTTTCTTCTGCCAGCTTGAATTTTCAATGGTGGGATTATAATAGGGCTTTTGAAAAAAAAGAAAAAGCAGTGCACCATTTACTTTGAACCCAAAACATCCAGAACAGTCGATGCAAAAGAAATGTGAGAAGTAGTAGCATCAAAGAGTCATATGGGTGAAAAATGGGGAAAAAGCAGTAGGACTACATCTTTGATGGGATATAGTATGTACTGTGAGCAGTTGTCGGCTTCACAATGAAAGGACACAAAAATATTAGAATACATCTAGAAGAGGACAACAAAAACTATTAAAGGACTAGAGGGTATGACTTATGAAGAGCAGCTGAGGATACCAGGTTTGCTCAGTTTAGAGTAGGAGAGACTGAAGGGTGACCATATTGCTGCATACAGCTTCCTCATGAAATGAAACAGAAAGGGAAGTGCTGATCTCCTCTCTGGAATCCAGTGCCAGAATCTTCCCCTGTGTCCAACAGGGCCAATGCCAGCCAGCTCCAAGACAGACCCACTGCTGGCCAAGGCCAAGCCCATCAGCAACAGTGGTAACACCTCTTAGATAACATATTTAAGAAGGAGAGGAAAAAACTGCACAATAGAAACTGCAGCCAGAGAAAAGAGTGAGAATATGTGAAAGAAACAACTCTGCTAACTCCAAGGTCAGGGAAGGAGGAAGGGGAGGAGGTGTCCTAGGCATCAGAGCACATATTCCTCCACAGACCATGGTGAAGACCATGGTGAGGCAGGCTGCCCTCTGCAGCCCATGGAGGTTAACAGTGGAGCAGATGCCCACCTGAAGCCCATGTAGGACACAATGCTAGAGAAGGTGGATGCCCAAATGAGGCTGTGACCTCATGGGAAGCCCATGCTAGAGCAGGCTCCTGGCAGGACCTGTGGACCTATGGAGAGAGAGGAGCCCATGCTGGAGCAGGGGAAGTGTGGGGAGTCCTTCCTCTGGCAGAGAAGGAGCAGCAGAAACAACTTGTGATGAACTGACTGCAACCCACATTCCCCCATTCCCCTGCACCACTGGGGTAGAGGAGGTAGAGAAAACTCAGGAGTAAAGTTAACCCCAGGAAGAAGGAGGGCTGGGAGGAATGTGTTTTATATCTCTGCCTTTATCTCAGCCCGTGAGCCTTATATTACATTTTCTGTCTCCTGTCCAGCTGAGGAAGGGGAGTGATAGAGCAGCTTCAGAGAGAACCTGGCATCCAGCCAGAGACAACCCACCACACAAGGGAAGTTCAGATTGGATATTGGGAAAAAGTTCTTTACTGAGAAGGTAGTCAAGTGCTGGAACAAGCTGAGGAAATGGTTATGGCCTCAGAGCTCAAGAAGCATTTAGACAATGCTTTTACATACATGGTTTAATATGTTACCCTTGGAGTCAGGCGTTGACCTCAATGATCCTCATGGGTCCTTTACAGCTCAGGCTATTCTATGATTCTATGAAGAGACCTCTGTTACTTTAGGCTTTATATGCAACTAAAGTACCATAAGCTCTGAGCTGATAGTCCATTTCATGACAACTAGTCAGATTACACAAACCAAACAAGGTCAGAAAGAAAAAACATGAACACCAACCCAGAAAGTGTTCAAAAAAACCCAAACCAAACCCACAAAAAACCTTACACCAAAGTGTAAATTACTAATTGGGAGATTTTCTGAAGTGATTAAATAGCAAATCTCGAAATAGCCTAGTTAAGCACTGTTCATGGCAAAAGTACCTCAACATGTTCAAAAGGTGTAATTTTAAGTATCTATCACCATATAGTGGTGAGAGGTTTGATGTTTTGGGTTGGGTTTTTTTGTGTGTGTGTGTGTTGGTTTGTTTGAATTTTGGTTGGTTTTAAACAAACCTTAAGGGGTCTGTTTCCTGTTTCAAACCCAGCCCATTTTGAAATTGAGTTTACAGATATGAGCCCAATGGCTATGCTCAGCTACAAAGTTTTTTTCATATGTCTAAACACCAAGAAACAAATGCAATGTCATAAATGTGACATAGGGCACAAGTAAAAGTCACATCAAAATAAGAATATGATAAAAATAGTTGAATACCTGGCAAAATGTACTGAGAGAAATAGGTCATCTAAACCCTTTGCCTAAAACTAGATAAATTCAAAAGAAACCTAGAGACAGCAAAGAAGGGACGAGAGAAACCAACTGACTTCTTACACCCTCTTTTCAACTCTAATATTTTTAATCTGGTATTTTCCACAGAAAAATTCAGAAAATAGATGTCCTGTTTCCAATCAGTTTTAGCTATTTAACTGCACTGTATTCCTATTTAAATCAACTACTTGGAGTGAAGCTAGTGTAAAGCCAATCAGAATCAGGACAGGCTTCATATAGTTCTGAATTTGCAATGTTATATTTTTCCCCTCATATGAGATTCAAGATGCATGAATTTAGCTTAAACACCCCCATCCCTGCACCCCTCCCCCCCTCCCCAAACCACCAAACAAAAAACTAAACAAAGCACAATTCAAAATTAATATTTTGGAGGCAAATTAAAGCATTCCCACTAGCTTTAACCAACTCCTTAAGCTACTCAAGATTTCTTTTATGAAGTTGTCTTAAGGTTAGAGTTACAGAAGACATATATCGCATTATAGCATTGGAGAAATGGATTAGTTAGCAATAACTTGAAACAGTTCAAATTCTATTCATTGAAGGAAAATTCAGGGGAGCAATAAGCAAGCATTGTAGAGAACTACTTAATAGTGGAACTTGCTTATAAGCATATACAGGTAATGAACCTTGAAAAAGTTTCCAAAAATTTTTTGCCTTAGTTGAAAAAAAAAAAAAAAAAGTTGAATTATTTTCTGGAATTGCATAGACATACCTCAAATTCTTTTTGAATGCAATTGCTCATCACCCTTCCAAAGTATGGTTTTCAGTACAAGATAAGCAATTGGTAACAGTAACTACTAGTGACTTTCTGGAAGCCACATCTTAGAGATTCTCTGGGAGTTATGTGACAGTGCCAGAAACTAAGCCTGGCAAGAAAATCTAATTAGTTGAGCAGTATTGCAGTAGTTCACAGTGCTATAGTTTGATTTGGTCAACAACGTATTGTATGAAGTGAAGAATTCAAAATAGATCTGGGTAGAAGTAAGCAGCAACTTTTTGGTAGTACATTAGATTTCAAAAAGGCAGGTGTAAAAATACGGATCTTGTGCAAAGCACTCAAGTGGCAATATCATACAGAAAAAATATATTAATAATTTGAAAATAGCCATATTTTATGAGTAAATATTTTTAAATAAAAACATTCCCCTTTTTTTAGTCCTTAAACATGTCACAAATGTACTTTTATACTTTCAGAATTTTTCCTTTGACAAAATATTTGATTATTAATAGCATTGTATACATATAATGTACCAAGCTCTTACATTCATTGCTTTAGAGAGAACTTTAAATATAGATTATGTGGTCTCTGCCTTGTAATAGTTTCTGCATAATGCCCTTGTACTGCAGGGAATTTCATTAGCATGTGCCCTGATCTTGTCCTCCAAACCCTCATTGCTTTAGACAAGCATGGATTTAATTGAGAGAAAGCCAAGCTGTGACTGTGGCTCAGGTGTAAAAGGCTGTTTCCCTCTGCAAATTAAATCCATTGTAATGACTGAGCTTTCTTTTCCTTACTGTCTGCTTATGAGAGATTTAATACTGCATATTAATTATTATGTTGGGCTGTCTCACTATGATGTTGTTTTTCCCATCTTTTTGTGAGAGATTGATGCGCAGATAAAACTGACTGTTTAATGTACTGTGAGGATGATCAACACCTTGAGGATAGATCACAAGGTTATTATAATCCACCAATTTTTATGTGACTTCTACTTTAAGCCTTGAAACGCAACAAATAGTAGTCCCTGCTAATAACATGTTGTATTTGGCAAAGCCCCATAGCTCTTGCACCAAAGGTTTCTGCAGGAAGGTCTGACTATCTCTCGTCCTCCATACTTGTGGGGAGCTCTCAAAGTACCATAAAATCCTGCATTAATATCCAAGAATGAATCTCTGTTTGCGAGCAGTACCAATCCAAATACTCAAGGGTAATAACCACGATCAAAACGCCGTTTATGGTACCTACAACCCCAGAATAAACTATACAGGTATGAACCAGCTGTCTAACTTTGAAAAAATGAGGAAGGATGTAGCCCATTGGAGATATTGCCCAAACATAATAGAGAGGAGAAATCTGATAAACAGGGAGGCACTTTCAGTATGGCATACGTTTAGAACTGACAGGCCTGGTCTACCCAAGATATGCATTATGGTGACTAAATGTGAAAGAAACAGCAAAATATCTTTCAAACACCATAAGATGAGTATATTGTATGCATGCACACATGTACAGACACACACACGAGATTCATTAACCTAGGAGCTGGAGCACTATTTCTCACTTCCAATCATCTGGAGTGAAGCAATATAATCTTCCTGCTGGGAATGTAAACAGAAGCTACACCTGCATGCAAATCCTGTTTATCACTATTGCCATCAAGTTCATGGGCACATAAATTTCTCTTCATAATACTTTTTCATCAGAGATCAATAAGCAGCCAGCAGCAAATGACCAAAAAAAGAAATTAATTTATATAATTGACTTGCCATATTACATTCAGGAAATCACTCTAAAGAGTTTCTTATACTGCATGCAAAGTCTCAATTCTATGGAATTTAGTGAATGACAGAAAATTAAGCAAGATCAGCTGTAGTAAATTTACTGAGTATTTAATCTCTAAAGATTGAACCCAAACACATTTCTCTTACAATGTAGGATCTTTGGTCCGTTGACTGTATTGTTAGGCACATTAGAGTCAAGCAGATAGAGTAAGCTATTGATAAAATTACTATAAATCAAATGGATTTATAATCCTATAAATTATACCGCAGTAAAAAGATTTGTACATACATGGTAAGAAAAATGAAGTTCATTAGCTAACCTATCCCCATGGAACCTTAGCGTTTAGACAACATGGTATTCTTGCCACCCACTGGGTCAGAAACTTACAGTCTAAGGGGTGTAGTTGGCTGGAAAGAGAGGCTCATATTTGTCCTGTGTGCCCATTTTGCATCGACCATCAATAGATAGCCAGAAGTGTTAAAAGGACTACAGCATTTCACACCTTTTGTGAAGAGGAGTCGTCCTATAAAAAGAGATTGGACTACAGATTAATCAGGTCTATCAAAAATGGGACTGGCAACTTGGAAAAGCCTTAGACTGAGTTGCTCCAAGCCAAGCCCTCCTAAAACTGCTTATGCCTTGACCTCAGCCACTCGGAGAAAAACCTGCAGTTGGCAAAGATGTGTTGTTACAGATGGAAGCTTAGATGTACCCAACCAGTTTTAATGCTTGTCTTCAAATTCTTTGTTTGTTAGGGTCCATTTAAACTAAAACTTAAATCTAAAAGGTTGCATATTTCTGCTCCAGAAACATGTATTAAAACAGAAATACCAAACAAAATACCATATCTCCTCTCCTGAGCCCAACACTAGGAAGTAAATGTAAACTGTAGACTTTTAATTACCTGAATTGATAACAAATCTGATCATAATCAGAAAGACTCTTATAAAATTGATTGCATTCTTTCCCCACACCTCTCTTCCAAACTTCTCCAAGGCTCCTCTGCATTTCACATTTCCCATGCATATTCTGTGCTTGCTATTGTGTAACACAGTCCCTCAGAAAAAGTACTGATCATATGGTTTAGGAAAAAAGTATTTCAGTGTTGGATTGGCCTATTTTTTCTTAACTAAAAAAAAAAAAAAGTGTTTCCGCACATCAAACGATAGGTTCCTAAAAGGCTTAGCAAGGGTGGCCTCAGTGAATAAAATCCTCAATTAATAGAACTATTCTTAAAAAAGAAACCAAAACACCAACAACAACGACCCCGCCAAAAAAAAAAAAAAAAATCCACTTAAAAAAAATCCATCAAGCCCTCTACAACAAAACACAAGAAAATCCACCCCAAGGAAGGCTCCATTGGCCTTGGGGTAGCAGCAGCAGCCACATTGATCTGGTATTTCTTCATAAAATTGGAGTTGGATTGCTCAAATAACACAAGTGGTGCAGCCCATTGCTTTCAAAAGAAAAGAGACTGATTTGCCTTAGCTGGAAAATCTAGCTTTATACTGTAGGCAGACTTGCTATGAATTCCTTATAAAACAACAGTATTCTTGCACATCACATGACAAGTGCTCTTCCTCTCGGGTTAAACTGCGCAAAAGGCTGTTTGTAGTCCTGCTAACAAGAGCAGCACAGGAGCTGGCTGGAGTGACCTTAACTATGCACCTCTGTCATTCAGAATTCTCCACCTTCATTGACATTTATCCTTGATAGTGCATTTGATAGCATTTTAAACTTTGTGAGAATACTGCAGGTTATATATGTATATAAAAACACACAAAATCACACACTATATATACACAGTATGTATACAATATTCTTTTAATGTTCATCTTTAAATTACTCCTCTGTTCTCAAGCTCCTTAGCACTTTAACAAGGTATTCTGGCTGGGAATAATAGAATTTGTAAAGCAAGATATCAGATACTTCCTCTTTGAGATTTCCTGAAAAGCCTCAAATGACTGAACTAAAGGACAACAGAGGAAACTAAAGACAAGGAAAGCAAGAAAGCCTGTTGAATCAATAATAGACTATTTCACTCAGAAGTACTCTGAAGAGATTGCTCTTGGGTCATGAGCCTGTGCAGGTTTTTGAACACCCTCCCTTTTGGAGGATTTAGCCTTTTGGCTTTCCCTGTTCAGTGTAAAAGTCATCTAGCTGCCAAGACTGTAAGATGGTATCTCAATCAATACCCACTTTAAATATTTCTGGCAGGCACTCTGCTCTGGTTGACAACAATCTAATTTTTTTTTTTCTTTTGTGCTTATTTCAGCCAGAATTTTTTTGCTACTGAATGTTTCATGGGAAAAAAATATTTATGAAAGTTTAGTATTCTGGTATGAGGTTTATGAGGCTTATTTTAAAAAACTTTTCCAAAACATTTTCATAGCATCTAGAAATGAGTTAAGAAAACCCTTACTTTTTCTTTCATTACTGTCAGTAACGACAAATACCTTTTCAAACGCAAACTTTATTTATATAGAACATGTAGTAAACTGTTTTACAATAAATAAGAATAACATCTTTTAGAGAAATAGAAGATTTATTCATTATTAACAGCCCAGAACAACTACAGTCCTTGTTCAGGCTTGCAAAATGTAAAATTGAGGCTGGTTTTAAATAGCTAAAAATCCAGCCTCTGGCTTCCCAGAGTAGGAAAACATCTCTGTACTTCTAAGGGAGGTATCTTGAAACTCATTACACGTGCCATTAAGAAGCACAGGTTTACTCTTCACTTGGAAGTGGGTGACAATCAAAGTTCATGGAATTTCTCCTGGATTAATGACTTGATGGGCAAGGAATCCCAGGAACTATCAGGATCTAATCTCATAGTTCACTAATCCCAGGAACATATTCAATATGAACATTTTATTGTTGTTTTTATTCTTTAAAAATATTTCTGTTATTATATACACTTGTTAATTTTACTCTTATTTCCAGGTATCTGGAGACCTTTAGGTCATAATTTATTAAAGCATTTAAATAGATACGTGAGTCCTAAGATATTCAGTGAGAATGTTTAACCATGCTTAAAACTAAACATATTTTCCTATACCAGAATATTCTCCTGCATTTGTTCTTCAGTGCTCTTTACAGATTGAGTCACTGTTTTGCAATATTTTCAAGTAATTGTATAGCAGTTATCAATGCAGACTAGTTTAATTGGCATGCTCTATGGTAATAGCTAGTGTGGGATGCACAAATGTTTACATCTATATGTATTTTCAATCTATTCTCCCCCTTTTTGTCAAGATTATTTTTCTACCATTTTCCTGTAGCTCAGCAATTCTCTGCCATGAACATAATGGGAACAAATAATGACTAGAGGAAAAGAGTGTGTAAATGACTAAAACTGGGCTACTGTAAGCATTTGCAGTTGTAATATATCTAGTAGCACTTTGAAAACATTTGTCAGTATTTGAAGCTTATTGTGCTGCTGTCCTGTGCTGTCTGAGGAAAGCAAGCTGCTCCAGGGAGGCCAGGACCAGCCTTTTATTTTAGGCCACAGTCTACCACCTTCCCCAAAAACACCCTTTCTGCAGAATTATAGCCTCAGTTTAAACTGACAGTCACAAAAGTATCTGAGTACAACTCATATTTACATCTCTAAGAATGTATTAAAGCAGGATGGTTTCAGACAATACCACTGAACATAAAGCCACACAGGACCTGTGTTTTGCTGGCTTACTGTACTTCATTGACACTGAGAAATAAATATAAGATACTTCACCCTTTTATGGGAGCTGTAGGAACAAACCAGACTCCCAGCCAGGTGGGATTTCTACTCCTTTATTATAAGCCTAACTTTATAATTCTGTTTAACTGTTGCTCCCAACCCCCTACTTATTGCTCAAATTTTTAAGTTTATACAACCTCAGGGATGATGATTAAAATAAGTTGTTCCACAAAAGGTTTAGATATCATGCCAGGGGCTCCAAAATCATCATCTTATTTGAGCTAGCTAGTGAAAAGAATGAAAACTTCACTGTGCTAACAGGAAAAAAAAAAAAAAAAAAAGTTACTTTGGATATAGGATTAGATTCACTGCCCAGTCATCAATCCCTCTTCTTAGGTTCAGAACCATAATTATCATGCAGCCTCTCCATCACAGAGGAGAGGCCAACATCTCCACCAGGAAAGGACAGTGCTGGTACAGAAGCAGATGGCTCCTCTTTGACTAAGAGAGACATGATTCAGCTCCTGTCCCTGGGCAGAAGAAACTCATTTGGCAGAGTGCTGCAGCAAAGCCTTGAACAGGCTTGTAAAGCCACCCTCCCATCAGAGAGCAGCTCCTCTGCAATGCAGCTGCTCTCCAAGGGTGCACATTGGTGCCAAATTGCCTAAGGCCAGATTCATAGCTAAGATTCAGTTTGCATGCATTTGATTTATTTTCTTTTCCATTACACTCTTGCTGCTCTTTTTTTTTCCCTGACAGCAACCTATGAGTTTAATAGAAGATGCCTTGTTAAATGCTGTTTAACACTCTGAATGCACCTGCAGGATATATTTTGCCTATTTTAAAGTGGTGTTATAATGCTTCTAAAACTATCTCTTGACTATTAGAAAAAAAAACTTTCTTAATAGATTACAGGTGAACTAGTCAACCTAGGTTCCTGAAATAACTAGGTGGAAATAGCAAATATACCTTTATCAACGTTATCTACAAATGAGTTGTTGTATCCATACAGACATCTCCAACATCTAAGTCCCTAAATGGAAAAAATGTTCAAAAGCCTTCATGATGTTGGAGCACTTTCCAGAGAAACCATTTCACAAGCCACTCAATACTCACTAGCATACTGCACAGAACCACATGCAGATTCATACCTATAAACAATGTATGCTGCATGATATATCACCTGTGGAGAGAGACCCCATCATTGCAGGATCTCCATAGTTCTTGTCTAGTTCTCCAGAGGACATGTCTCCTATGCAAGAGGACTTTGTGTAGCTGATAAATCTGAGTATATGAGAAATACCAGGAGTTGCTGCAGGTGTTCATAGAACACTCATTCCTCAAGCCTGCTCCTCAGGAAGGGAACTGCAGACAGCATTTTTTTACCCTTCTACATCTTTTGCCAACAGTGAAAGCAAATCAGAATACACTTGCCTCAAGCACTTGTCAGTGTTACCAGGAATTGTTAAGCTGAAACTTGATTTGTTCCAAGATTTTTATGTAGTAACAGCAATGGCTATTTTAGTTTTAACCAACTAAAATAATGTTATAATTATGTTGTAAGGCAAATAAAACATGCTCTAAAAGTCACAGTAATGTTTTTGCAGCTAATTGTAACTATCTGGGAAAAAAAAAATATTGGAAATGCAAGAGTTAAAAAAAAAAAAATCATAGTGATATCCTTTGAAAAGATACAAGGAATAAATGCCCAAAGAATGATAAAGTATATAGTAATATTTTGATGGCAGATGTCAAAATCGTATGTAAAGGCAGTAGCAGAGAACTTCCATTGTGCATTTGAAATCAAGCACTGTAACACAAGGCCTTGGGATTAGATACTCTCATTTCCAAGGCTGATTATGAATGAAATCATGGGCTTGATTCTTGTCTGTCCAAAACAGTTTTGTTTCCATTTTCACTGGTATTTTGCTTTGTTTCACCTCTTGTTTTCTCTTTTTGAAATGATACCACACATGGACTTATTACTCATCCTGTGCTAGGTCAGTAAAAGACTGAATCCACACTGCACTCCAGGAGTTTCACCGCTGCACAAGTGCCCCTGTGTTATGTCAGCATTAAAACCACAATATGATGTGAATCTCTTATCTCTGTCAAACACCAAATCCAAACTATTTTTTTCTTCTTTCACATTTTACTGTCTAAAAACACAGATGAAGGCTCTCCATATTGTTCTTCTATGAAAACCACAAGAATGGGATTTTTGCAAGTACTATCTGGTAATAATAGCCTTTAAAAAAAAAAAAACAAAAAAAAAAACAAAAAAAAAACAAGAACACCCACAGACCATCATAAACACCCCCACAAAACCCCAACATTTCAAATAGTGATCTACTTAGAAATGACAAAGATGCAGGCTTTCCCTGAAGGGGTTATTTTTCAATCAATTAAAGCAAAACTGAAGTATCCAAGCATTAGAAGTTGTTCTTTTAGGAACTCATAAGTAACCTTTGTGTCTCCTATCCCTCTGTGTAAAATAGAGTTAATAACACTGACCTGTGTTCGTAAAGGGCCTGAGACTCTGAGAGCAAAAGCTCTCTCCAGGTGCCAGACAGGACTAGATATGCTGCTAAGTAACCAGGTCATTCACCTTTTACCACACGCTCGTATTTAAAGAGAGAAACAGGACTGCACACTTACTCCACTGACAGTCCTCCCAGAAGTAAGAAGCAATGTTATTTCTATTCTTTACAACAAAAACAATTCACAAAAATGGACGGACTACACATAACTTTCAGACAACACAAGGTATCCATGGGATGTACAGAAATGTCTGTTACACAGAGATACAAGTTATGAGTGAAAGGGGTCTCAAAAAAGAAAAAGCTTTTGGCTTTAATGGATGGCAGGTTATCACTGGTTAAACTGGGAAAACTATTCTTTGAATCCCAGGTATCAAGAGGAACGAGTAATTATTTATCAGACAGCTGTCACACCCTCAATACTCCTGTTTGTACAGGTATTGAAAGGTTCACCACGGGACAAATTTAGGATATTTCCTTAAGTTAATGAATAACCACAGATTTTAAAAGTGATCATTTTAATGTACTTCTGCATAGAGAGGATGATATCCTCCATTAGGATAAACCCAGTGAGGTCAAAGTTGTACCATAAAAGAATCTGACTCCCAATGTCTATCTTACTGCAAATCAGGGATAGCATAGCAGAAGGTCCTGCTCAACTACTCTATTGGCAATTTTCAGGCAAATTATTCAACAGTGCAACAGAAACTGAGAAGTAATGCACACCATATAGGCTGCATGTGTGATCTGTTTTAGCAGAGGACTTTAGAGCCCTAATGGCTCAATGGTTGGACTTGATGATCTTGAAAGTCCCTTCCAACCTAAAGGATTCTATGATTCTATCTAAATTATCAGCATAACCATAAGAAACTACAGAATTAAATTAAAAGTTTGTAAAGATTATAGTTGAAGTCTTGAAAGTAGATACTGAAAGTGCGTTATGGCTTGTAGTGAGTCAAAGCACCATTTTAGCAAAACCACAAATTATTTATAACAATGGGTAAAGTGTATCATTAATAATAACCACAGTTCCATATATGGCTTTAAGTCTTTCAGCCTGAGGATCACTGAGTGTTTTATCATCTATACTCATGGCACAAACCCACTGTCTGCATAAGTAGGCTTTCATTCTGGAAAATGTTGAAGAAATAATTGATTGCAAGGCTCATCCTCATTCTCAATTGTACTGATGACTTTTGTGCATGACATCAGCTAAGCTATTAGCTCTCCTGTATTCTCCTCAGCACAGCCTTGTGCTCCTAAAAACTCCTCAACATCCCAGATTTTTTGTGGTGTTACAAAGGAAGTAACAAATTAAGTTAAATATAATAAATTGAGTAAAGGCAGACCACAGTCTGCCACAGAGAACCCTTGGGTCCTGCAGTGACTTCCCAACGTGTTGAAGCTGAAGAAGTTTTGAGCAGAGCTCTTTTATGAAGATCACCAGGAGGCAAAGCAATGGACTTGAGGTTGGGGGAAGGGGGGGGAGGAGAATATAAAAATGCTCTCTGATGCAATCTGCTTTTAACTAATTATTTCTTAAACTTACTTCTCTGAAGTTAGACTAAGTGAAAAGCATAGAACAACCATTGCCTCAGTAAAATATTTTCCACTGACAAGGAGCAAAATTTCTCCCAGCATTTAATCAACTGAACTATTATTTACTGTGAAAAAGATACACGCTTCAAGTAAAACAGAGAATGATGCAAAATACAAAGATTTGTAAATATGTTAACAGATTAATAATAATTTTCCCACGCAAATTTTATTTATTCTCGTAACAACATACAGATCACAAGTACAAAATACAATAACCAATTCTAAATTAATTCAACAAGGAAGGCGACTCTGCATAGCAAGTGCTCATTCACAGCACTTCCAGATCGAACAGATGCAGGACCAGGCTTTCATAAGAGCCCAGGGGGTTATTTTCAAGGGCTCAGCACCCTCAGTTGTGAACAGATTTTCAATATGCCAAGGTCATATTTAGACACTTTCATGAGTGCTAGGTCCACATAAGCAGCTCCCCCCCTGTTGCCCCAGAGATCAGGACTCTGTGCACACACACCCACCACTGAGCTCTTTAGTTCAATGTGGTCACTTTGTTTTTGTGCCTATACTGAGGATGAGCTTTTGAAGGAAGGCTGGCTCACATGGTGGATGATGATTTTTCTTTTTAAAAATCTGGTCCATAGAGCAATCTTTGGATTATGGACAACAATCTCTTTTCTCATCTAAATCCAGACAGACCAACTGGGTGACCTGCTGTGCATAGTTACATAGAAGTTGAAAGCCTATTGCTCTATCTGAAGTGTGCACAGGCCAAGCATCTTAACTATAAATGAATACAAGTTGAAGTTTTCCTCTAGTCAGTTTATTTGTGATGTGGCACGACAGTAACACCTGACAGCCTTTACAAATGAGCTCTGTGATACTGTATTACTGCATAACCAAAGACTCCAACTGATATTGGGCCCTAACATGCTAATTGTAGCACAAAGGATATTGAGACAGGCTCACATGCAAAGAGTTATTAGTATTTATTTATATGCTAATGGCATACATTGACTTTAATAGTTACTTTGGTGAAAATAATTACAACAAAAGGATGAAAAGGAAAACTGAATCTGTTTCCAGGGGATAGCTGGGGGGAGATGAGCATCCTACCCTGGGCATCCTTGCCAGTGCAGCAGGCTGCCTACCCCCCATACTTCACCCACAGTAACTATCCTGTTTTCATCAGGATCTGATCAAAGTCCCAATAGGTTGCTCCTGCTTATGATGCCGCTTCCACTGACTGGAGCACACATGAATCATGGGTAGGTGCTGCACACCAGCTGGTTTGTAACCTTTAGACATGTATCGTTGGGTCCTCTGTTATTAACCAAGAGCTACAGGCAGTTGTTGGGGAAAAAAGGGGGGGGGGAGGGGAGCAGTGAGAGACAAGTCTGTTGCTGGTAGTGATTGTTTCCCACAAGAAGTCAGCCCTCAGTATGGGGCTTGCAGGTGCACAGCCAGGACAAAGGCAGCAGAAGAGCAAGGGGTAAACCACTGCAGCAGGTCAGGGAGAAGTCGCAGAGCTGCAGAGACGATGCAGGCTGCAGCAGTGCCTGGAGGGCTGCTAGGTAACCAAGTCAGTTTGTCACTGTTAGGTCACCAAGTGATGGGTTGCTCCCCAAAAGAGTTAAGGGTCTCGTTACAAAAGGTCCTTAAAGGGTTAAATGGAATCAGGAAAGTGCAACATCTTGCTCAGAATTTCCCCATTGTTCAAACACAGAAAAGGGAATCAAAGCCACATTATCACAGCTGAGCAGCCCAGCTGAGCCAGAGCATGTTCTTGTGCCTTCCCAGTCGTTCCAAATGTGTGTCATGTATATAGCATTGCCACTATACAAATATTTTCCACACTCTTACAATGAACTTGCTCTACCTGCACTCTCAAATGAGTAGAGAGTCAGGGCTGCAGTCAGTGCAGCATCAGGTGTGAGCTAAGAAGATAGATGTGGTCTCAGGTAGCACAAATGCACGGGCTTCCCCTTGACTCACAGCATAAAAATCCCTTATGCAAACTCCACTTGCATGGGAACAGACTGCACTGACTTTTGTTTGAAAATAACTGTCAACAGTTCTGCTGTATCCTGAGGAGCAAGTGCAGACACATCTGTACTGATGCTAAGGCAAATTTTACATACAGTGTGGAAGAAATAATAGACTTAACACTCATTTTGTGCTTTGTATATCTTCCCCAAGAAGTTTCAAAGCCTAAAAAGAGACTTTGAGAAGTATTGGTATGTCTATATTTCAAAGTAATACAAATGTATACATTTTCATCCTCCAGCATCATGAGCATACACACTCAAAAGTTACCAGATAGTAAAACACATGATATTTTCAACTACATAATTATCCATTTTCTTACTGGAGATGGAAAAAAAAAACCACAAAACTGGAAGACAGTCAAATTTGTGATTAGCCAATAAAACAATGAATGTCTTATCAAGGAGGTGGTGCCAGCTGCTAAATGTAAGGATCTTTCAAGAGCTGATATTTTGTCCCCTCACTTCCTAATAGCTGGTATGAAATGCTATCTACCCAAGCCTTCATACATCTATACAGCAAATTGGCTGTGAAAAGCAGTTAACAGTTACCAAAATCCACCAGGAAATAGGTACTGTAAGCATTAAGAAAGTATGGATGTTCTCTAAGATGATAAGCAATATCTGAGCCAACTCAAACATCTTTGTTGGATCTTCACAAAATCCCTAACGAAAGTCATGGAAGCCCCATAAGGCAAATCAATACCATACAGCAAAGAACAACTCTAAGAACAATTACACCATTAGCAAACGAGAAGCTACCGGCTGCACAGTACTAAGGGGAACACATTGCTTTTGAGGCATGAAGAACCATTTCTGCATGATGATGCCCTGCCCAGTGTGGATGCTCTCTACACTTCAAACAGCACAAGCAATTGTACATTGTGTTCTCATTTGCTGTAGACACACCTAAAACGTCATTCAGAGCAAAGACAAAGTGACATGGACATTACATTCATCTTTTCTGTGTACCAGAAGCTCAGGAAAAAGCAGCAATGAGTTGCTATCACGATATTAGAAGCACAGTATATATTCATGCTTTCTTCATTAAAAACCTTCACCTTTTTTGAATAACTGTGCATAAATCTAGAGAGCTGTAACAAGTTACGGAAATCCCTCTAATTTTCAATGAATGCTTTGGTAACTTATTTGCTGTCAATCCACAGGAACCTCAGATAAGCCCAACAGGTAAATCACTGTGGAAAAATATGCTGAATCCCCTGGGCACACACATTTAGAAAAGAAAGGGCAAGGCAGGAACTGCTTCCAAAACATTTGAAACAGGCACTTGTTTCTGATTTTTATGGAAACCTTGTTTGACTTGCACAAAAGCAACTTGTCAGGGCACAAAAGAGGGGGTCTGTACTCCCCTGCTTACAGAACCAGCCCCCACCACAAGGATTTCACAGGGGGTTTGCTGTGTTTGTACAGTACCTGGTGACAATGGAGTCCAAGTCAATAACTGGTGCTCCTCAGCAATGTTGTAGTTAAAAAAAAAAAAAAAAAAAAAAAAAAAATTTCCTCTCCC
>NW_008590193.1:23206-33019 GCF_000691845.1 Merops nubicus
AAAAAAAAAAAAAAAAAGTACATTTCCCTGCCATGTTACACAGTATGTCACAATGTACTTTACTCACTCCTCCACTCATCTCTCCTGAGTGTGGTAATACTCTGTGATTAAAGTCTTCACTCCCACTCTCCTGTTAAGGATGCTGTAACTCTTAAAAAGGCTGCTCCTGTTTCTCCTTTCTCACTGCTCCCTGTGTAGGTGTGAAAAGGCTCTTGTGGAGATGCACTTCCCACATCTGCTCCCTCAGAGGGGGACAGAGCCCTGGGAACTAGCCCTTCAATGGCTTCTGCATTCAGACTAGTAAACCATATGGGCAAAAGCAAAGCCCTTTATCCTTTGAGACAGCCATGGGCTGGGAGCTTGTGCCTGTTGACTAGATTAAATCCTACAGGCGCAGAGACACTGGCATTAACCCAGAAGCAGGCATTTACAAGGGAGGAGCAGTTAGCTCTTACCTTGGTAAGGAAGCTTTGACTCAGGTACACCTTACTTCCTGGGGTCACACCCAAAGCCCTTACCTGCATCTCTTGGCCAATGACCCCCTTCTGCTCTCCCTGCTGCACAGTCACCCTCATCACTCTTCTGGAAAATGGAGTTAGGACACAGGTGGCTCTATAAGCCACAAAATCACCTGGACTGAAAGCACACCTAAACCAATCAGCCTTTGTGGTTCATCAGCTTCTGTAGTGGTGAGAATGAGGTCCCCTTGTTTCCTGGGATGGGATGAGGAAGAGCCTCGCTCTTCCTCAGCTAAGCTCCTGGATGAAGGCACAGCCCTGTGTGGCACCTCAGCCTGCCAAGGGCAATCCCACAGCAACCTCTCCTTCTCAGCCAGCTCCAGCCCTTCTTCTATACCTGCTACGCCCATTGAAGTCACTAAAACACTGAAGCTAAAAAAGTAACATTTTTTTCTTCTCTTTAGCTCAAGGGCACCACACCTTGCTTCCCACTTTAAGAGGAGAGGAAGAGGAGGGTCAGGCCCTGGGAAGGCAGGAGAAACAGGACACAAAATGGCAGGCGGCATCTCACCCAGGCTGCATGCCAGAAGCACACCTCAGCAGTATCACAATGCATCCCAGGCTCTCAAAGAATAAAATAACCCATTTGAAACTCTGGCACAGACTCCTGCATTATTTTTGACAAAATATTATCCTTGAAGAGCCTAGAGACCAAGTCTTATGAGGAGCAGCTGACGGAACTGGGGCTGTTTGGCCTAGAGAAAATGAGGCTCAAGGGAAACCTTATCACCCTGTACAACTACCTGAAAGGAGTCTGCAGAAAGGTGGGGGTCAATCTCTTCTCCCAAATAATAAACAATCGGACAAGAGAAAATGGCCTCAAGTTGTGCCAGGGGAGGTATATGTTGTATATTAGGAAAAACCACTCCACTGAAAGCATTATCAAGCCTTGGAAGAGGCTGCCCAGGGAACTGGTAGAGTCAGCATGCCTGGTGGGATTTAAAAGACATGTAGATGAGGTGCATAGGGGCATGGTTTAGCGGTAGGCTTCACAGCGTTAGGTTAATGGTTGGACTTGATACTATTGAAGGTCTTTTCCAACCACAACAATTCTATGATTCAATAAAATGATGTAGCACATTGCTGCACACCTCAACACAGGTCAGGCCCTGGTCTCAGCAGTGGGGTCACAGTCACTGTCCCAAAACCGGGAGTTATACTGGGTTATATTCCCTGTTTTAAGCTTCTCAATCTTCTTTTAAAGCCTGTCATGTTTTATTTGTGAAGTACTGAGGTGGGCATAACAACAGGTCTGTTACACAATGAAAACTCATCTTCCACTGCTGGTAAATCAGCCATGATCAGCATGAAAGATTTTTTTATTTTCATCTTGTTATAATGTTTTCAAATTATTTTAACACACTGACTGTCATGACAATTTTCTAAAATCAACGTAACAGTTACTATAAAAATGATAGAAAATATTACTGCTCTCTCTCATGTTCACCCCCGACTAAATGTGAAGATGCAAGCAATAGTGTTATAGAAAAAGGACAAACAAACAACTAGAAATGGAAAAAAAAAAAAGTTAATACCTTTAAAAAAATCCTACTTAATCTCGCTTTCATTTCTGTAAGGTTGTTGAATACCTTACCACCAAGTAGAAGTAGTGCTTAACCAATACAATCTATGTATTTGGTCTGGAAAAGCCCTATTTGTGATACAGAGACAAACATTTTGATCTCAGTTCCCCCATTCAAAGCCATAAAACTGACTTCTGTGATGCTCCTCTATATTTATCCTAGTGCAACTGAGGCTTTACCTTGGCCCTTGGGTTGTTTGCTGAGAATCAAATGCAACCCTTATTACTCTTGAGAATAGCCACATGTTAGTAAAGTAGGTACTTGAAATCACGCAAAGTGCCTCTTCGATAATGCTGTTTATGAAGCTACATTGTGTTTAGTTCATAATGGCTAGCTTCCACCCTGGTTCAGCACTGGGCAAGAGTTCTTAAAGAATGCAACAAAGGAGATCCATGGGATAGCTATGTTACTGAAATAAACAAAAAAAAAAAAAAAAAAAAAAAAACCACTTTGAAGAAGAGAAAATATCCAGATGGACAGGATGAGACAGCAACATACCCAGTGACCAGCGGTTTTGTGACAGATACTCAAAACAAAGATTTCTACAGAAGGAACTTATGTTGACAATGCTTTTAAGAAAACTTCTCAGAAGATAACCTTTGTTCTAGGATCAAGATGTTTTCCAGGACCATTACATCTACCAGCCTTCTCATCCCCTTCATTTTTAATTAGCTTTTTTCTTAACTGTGCTGGGTTCCATTTCCTCTATAATAGCTATCTTTACTTCTGTCCTCATACCAGAAATGTTAGCAGTCAATCAGTGCTCTTGGAACAGAGACTTGGATTACAAAGACCCAGAGATGCAGATTTATGGGCCAAAATTATCTTGCTGTCAGGCAGTAAACTGGTCTGGGGGTGGCTAGTAAAGACTGATCAACAGACACACCGGATTGTACCTAGATAACTACCCACAGGTATAAGCAGAGCCAGTTCAGAGAAATAATAAAGGAAATACTTGAACAGACAAAAACAGAATTAAACTGAACCTATAGTTAATATTCAAAAATACTGAATTCATGGCACAAGTAATACTTGTATTGTTTTAAGAGTAATCATAACTCCTCAAGCAGAACTCAGGTCACCACAGCCACCAGGTTAGATATTGTTAGTTACACTTCCATAATACCATTCATTTTTATGAAGTGACTCCTAGCTTCTATCACTGCAACTTAGATCAGAACCTAACCTCCAGTGTTCTCCAGCAGTGCAAAAGAGAGATGATGTATTTATTCCTACCTCCCTTCCATTATCCTTCAAAACTGTTAAACTTGTCAAAGTTCTGATCCTGGGGATTTTGGTTTCATTTCCTCAAATTCCTCAAAATATTCCATAAAGCTATAGTTTTATCTCACCAGCTACAGTGATCTGCTCTCTTTGAAATGGATTTTTAGCTAGTGGCAAGAAGTCTGTAGTAGTTAAGAAGAGCATGCCAACACAGGAGAATTAGAAATTAACACCCAGCAGCCGTTTTTGCTGTTCTCATTACACAGTAGAAGTCACAAATTTTGTGCTCTCCGTTTTCACAGTTAGTTCTGCTGTCACTCCTGGTAAGGAGCATATCAGAGGGGACTAAGAACCACCACCTTCTTTTTCCCATTGACAAAGGGCCAAGTACACCATTCCCAAAGGTAAATGTGTTCACAATCAACTGCAGGCATGTCTTTCTCCAGGAGCTAAACATAGAATCGCTGTGGTTGGAAAGGACCTCCAGGATCATCAAGTCCACCCACCATCCCAGTGTTTCCCTAACCACTAGACGATAGCTTCAAGTGCTACATCTACTCATTTTTTGAATACTTTCAGGAATGATGACTCCACCACCTCCCTGGGCAGCCCATTCCAGTGCCTAACCCCACTCTTAGTGAAGAAATTCTTCCTAATATCCAATCGAAACCTCCCCTGGCACAATTTGAGGCTGTTTCCTCTCATCCTATCATCAGTATTTTAGGAGAAGAGACCAACACCAGCCTTACTACAATCTCCTTTTAGGTAGTTGTAGAGATGCTGGGTTGCTGTTTTTCCATACAGTTCCCTACCACAGCAGTCTGTAAACAGTACAGCAGACAAAACCATGAAAAAAGCATATTTATTGCATACAAAAAGCTGCAAACATTCTTGGGAGGGATGGGGACACATGGCCAAAACAAACAAAACCCCATCCCCACACAAAACTGAGTATCCAAACTAGTCATGCAGAAGCAAAAAGAGAGGACAAAAAGCATGTCAGACCACCAAAAAAAAAAAAAAAAAAAAAGTATCTTACAGATGCCCAAATCCCTAAGCTTAGATCACTAAGACATTATTTCCTTCCCCACAATTACCTTATTTATGACACATTTCCATGCTTTCTAGGCTTCTAAGCCCAGGAGATACTGAGATATGCAAAATTATCTGTTTCTCAAGCCTTCAGTATTTTTGAATATTAACTATAGGTTCAGTTTAATTCTATTTTTATCTGAACTAGTCTGCCATATATAATGGCTTGGTTATATTCCAAAAAAAAAACCTCTCTAATTTTAGAAAAGAAATTGCAACTCACTCTTCTCCTCATTTATAAATGTTTTAAAGTCTCTGATTCCCCCTTTCTGTGTTAGTAAGGAAAGGTGCAGTTTCTGTTTTAAACTGTTTAATACAGAGTCATTTTGTAAAATATTTGGCAATACTAACTTCCCCGAAATTATGATCTTGCAATTAAGCATCTTAAGTTGTAATGACAGAAGACCAATTCAGTTGCTGCAAAATTAACAACATTGGCATCAAAGGGCTGTCTCCCTGAGCCTGCTTACTCTTATCCACTGATCTTTTAGAATTCTTATCAAGAGCATGATAAATTATTAAGATGTACGACAACAAAGATTCTTCCTTGAATGATACTACAAAGACATTCTTCTAATACTAAAATTCTGCTCATTACCAAAGAAATTGAAGGAGGAAGGAAGATGAAGGAGGGTCCTGTATAAGATTAATTTCAGGAAGATGTGTGTTTAAGGTCCTCTGAGGAAAGAAGAGATCCAGTCAAGACAGAATGCTGAATCTAAGGCATTTTACCCCCATGCTATCCCCATCTTCCATTCAGATAGTGGCTGTGGAAGGAAAAGGTTACAGTCCAATATTTTGCTGGCAAAGTACAGTCACTGTCATTTATTTTATCATCATAATAGCCCTGGCAGGCTACCCTTCCCAGCAATACAACAAACCTTTCAAATGCCTTTTTAGCTGAGCAGTTTGGAGAGCTGTGCAAAAATAAAACACAAGCAAGCAGTTTCAACCCAACAGTTAAAGCAACAGTAATTATTACTTAATTCCTACCCATGTGCAGCTCCTGTTGTGGCAGCACAAAAGGAAGTAGCCAGTGGAGATTCATTGCTTCGGCACAGTGACACAAAAATTATCAGCTTCTTAGCTGTCAACCAAGATGTTCAACAAATTTTCACTGAAGGGACGCATTTGCTTGGTGGAATAGAGTTGATAAGACCTTGGGATGAGGAGACAGTGATTGACAATAAACACTAATTGACTAATGAAAAGACCTGCAGATTGCTAGCAAATAAAGGTTTCAGACCACAAGCACTAGTGTGTACTGGACTTGAATCAACAGCTAGCTTTCAGCCCACAAGGTTATATTAACTTTCATTTTGCACTTGAAACTTCAATATTCTAGACTACTGTGCATATATGATCATTTTTCTACATGTTGAAATCATACCTTTTTCAACTATATTCCCAAATCACTTATACTGAGGAGATGTACCTTGTTGTTGACTTTAGGAAACGAGTGTTTTCATGGAGAAGGATCAAGAAGAGAGTAGCTATCGAAGTGCTCAGCTACAAGAACTAGTAGCTTGGAGTGGATGTGACTTTTTTTCCCCTGGAAATTTTTCCCCCGGAAATTTTTCCCCCTGGAATGGCATGCAGATCTTGGACCAGTCATAACTTCAGTCTCTCTGTTCCTCTGAGTCTCAGTCTCTAGCGTTTGATAAGACCTCAAGACCCTGAAAAATACTATTTTCTCCAGATCAAGAGGTTACTACCATTCATCTGTAGTCTTCCTAGTGTTTTCATGGGGACAGGACTCAGCTATAAATGCATGTGACCCCACAGGCAGGAAAGGAAGTTAAATCTAGAGTTAGACAGTTTACCTGGTAGGTACTAAATAAATGCATGAGCCTAGACCAAATTGTTCCACAGCACACACTCTCCAAATGATACACTCTGAACACAAGCAGAAGAGCTATATTGATTGCAGAAGCACAGACTTTGCCATTCAAACTGCAACTAAGTGCACTCACTAGACATATAATATTTTATATTATAATTATTCCTGAGAAATAATGTGTTCTTTAGGATAAAGTATGTAAGATTAGAACTGACTCATCGGACAACCAGTCTAGTCCTGGCCTCATGTTATATGATTGTCTCACTAGCTGAATAACTTCCAGTTTCAAGTAAATCTACCTTCCTTTTTGGTATGAAGGTGACAGTCCACCTGCTGCACCCACTGACAGGAAAGCAGAGGCACAGCCAAGCCTGTGTGCTTTGCCCTTTCTCATGGAAGTCAAAGGAAAGATCTTGGCTGTCTGTTAAGCATCTCTTCGCTCTCACTTGCAGCCATATGGCTCAGATTCCTACTTACTGAGCTTGCTGGAAAGATGCTCCAGGTCCTTACTCCAGCTAGATTAGAAACCTATTTCTAAATCAGTTTAAACATTTGCAGCTGAAATATTTATTTCCCCCCTTTTCTTTTCTTGGCATTAAACACAATGCTTCCAGTCCTTCTGTATTTGCGATTCTCCATTGTATTTCTTTCCATATACTTTTAAAGAATACCCTTGCAAATATTTTCCTGCTGGCCAAAATGATGAATTATACTGCATTCCCTTTGTCTGCCACCTTATCAATGTATAATATCAGTGTAATGTAGCATTGAAGACCTAATTCTAATTGTATACTATTTATTTTCCTCTTCCCATCACGCATCACTTTTTTTTTTTTACTTTTAATGTTCGTTAGGAAATTTCAGACTTTCAGGGTCGAAGAAGGCTGTACCTAGCTAAGTGGCTAAATACTGTACTTTTCTGAAATGACTGAATTTATTTAGCTGACATTAATGGCAGCACAGAGCAGGCACTTAAATAAACAACCTCAATGACAACCTAGTTATCAGAGTTAAAAACCTTTTAAATTTTACTCTTAGAAATCTCTTTTCTGATCTTACCTTTACAAGACAAAGAGCTACAGGAATGACTGGGCTGCTTGACAACATACCCCACTAGCCTGATCTTGCAAGGTGATGAAATGTTAATTCTGACTGAATTTAATGAGAGTTCAAGTTCTCATCAGGTTCCATGTTACAGCCCCCGAGCTCAGAACAAAACACTTTGGAGAGATGCTTTCAGTGAACATCCACTGTGCAGAGAAGGAAGATTGAAGAGTTTACAGGAGAATAGGTAAAAGGACAGGAAAACTGCAGAAAAATAATTTGAACATAAATCTTTAAACATCTAAAAATGCAGACTAGCAGCCAATGCATATGGTAAATAAATGAGCCATTTTTCTTACTCAAATAATCACAGCAGCATGCATTTGTGTGCTTATTTGAAGAGATTAGAGCCGTGATAATCTTAGAGTCAGTAAGCAACTAGTGTACGTATATTAATATTCAGTATCTTCTATCGCTTAACCCTTTAGAATAGCAATTAGTCCTCAGTTTAATTGACCAGATAAAGTGGGTAGAAAATTCAAAACGTCTTTTCCAAATGACAAAACTGAGGCATTATATTGATCATAAAGATTTTTAATGCAAACTGAGGACTGCTGAGGTAGCAGAACTGTCTACAATAGGTTAGTGTACAGCATTAAACTTCCCATCTCCTATCAAGCCTTCAGTGTGCTGTTTGCTCTGCAGTCTTTATCTTCACATGCTGACACATGTAATCTAACATTCTCACTTTGCCACAGTAGGAGCAATTGCTTGACAATTTGATTATGGTTTCCTGTCAGCTCATACACAGAATATTCTTTGAGCTTTCAAGAATTGCAAAATATTTTGATTTTACAATGATAATAATCTTCTGGGGAAAACATCATTTAAAATATTGATTTCTGATAGCAAAACTACTCCAGATCTGCATGCAAAAACGTCTCTGAACATCCAGAAGCTGATATGCTGCACACAAGAAGACAGGAAGAAATGACAGTAATGTGCAAATAACAGAGGGAGAGGGTTGGTGAATGAAAGCAGTTACTATCTGACAGCTGCTCTGCACCCTGTGTGAGATGAGTGGATGGCCCCAGTCTGGGCTGTGGGAGACATGAATCCTCCCCACAAAAATTCCAGACAGTCTGAGCACAGAGGCCAAATCCTGCGAGGACACCAGGACATCTTAATCTTTAAAAATGGCTTGGGCGAATCCTGGGTGAGGTTCACGGCATAGGAAATGGTGGAAGGCATGCTTGGTTGCTGCTTTTTTGGCTGCATCGAGACAATTGACTCCACAGTGATTGTTGTCAGTCTAGCACATTCGGTTTGTTTTTCAGGACAAAGTTACATGGCTCTTTATATATGGGCTGCAGCTAAAGAGCTGTTGCCTAAGCCAGAGGTTGAAGCCGAAAACTGAACTGATGCCAGTTTTGCATTTCCTCTGTCCTGTGCTGGCTTGGTAGTAAATTGCTCCCCTCATATTTTGTTCCATTTTACATGAAGTGTTAAAACCCCCGGTGGGTCAAGGTTCTATCTAACACCATTGCAGCAAACTCTTTGGCTCTGGCCATGTTCTAGAAGCTTGGTGTTCACATTAGATCTCTAGGTATGAGCCAGAGATGCCAGGTAGGTTCCCTGTGCTAGCAAAACAGCCAGAGCAGCTGCAACACGCTTGGTAAACTAAGCCCATGCAGTAATTTTTATTGTCTTTAAAAACATTTCAAGAAACATTTTCATAAGAAAGGAACACAAATTACACTGAATGTTAAGTGATATAGAGGTCTACATGATGAGCAACAAATTGCATGAACACTCTAGAGATCAGTTTCCTTCACCTTCACCGTATAGTCTGGACTCCTATCTCCAAATTAAACAGAGACAGACATCCAAATAATTCTACCTCTGTGGCTGTTGAGCATTTGTGAAAACATCCTTAAAGCTAAATTGTCTTGTCATAGCAAAGTCAAAGTAGACCTTTTACTTGTTTAAAATGTAAAGGTGTGGGGTTTTTTGTTTTGTTTTGTTTAAACTGCTATTTTCATCAATATATCAAAATACATTTTCTTTTCATTCTTCTTGTTATTGTCTCTGAGATGTGAGTTACATGAAAGAGAACAAGGGAATAACTACAAAGGGAGTGATGCAAAACAGTGAAGTCTTGGATGTCTCGAACCAGACTGAAAAACGAAGACATTAAAATGGAAGAGATATCACTGAAAATAATCCCATTACTGAAACAGCATGACTAACAATAATTTATATGCACCCAGGAACATATGTGCACCCCCAGAACACAGTCAA
Source organism: Merops nubicus (assembly GCF_000691845.1). Lineage (NCBI taxonomy): Eukaryota > Metazoa > Chordata > Aves > Coraciiformes > Meropidae > Merops > Merops nubicus. The sequence continues at coordinate 32,809 of NW_008590193.1, forward strand.
TCATTTCACCTGGAATTCAGCCACTCAGCACTATACTATTCATACGTACAAGCTGTTAGCTACCATTAATCAAAAAGCTTTTAACTAATTAGTTAAACTTTTAAACAACAATTTGATGGATTTACACTAAATTACCAAATTACCATCATATCTTATTTTATCAAAAGGTATTCAGCCAATATCAACACTGTGCCCCACGACATCCTGCTCT
>NW_008590194.1:0-8268 GCF_000691845.1 Merops nubicus
CACAGGGAGAAAACTGTCCCCCTGTTCAGCACCCAAGGTGTTTCTGCTCCCCAGGAGCTACTCCAAACTGCCAGGGGGAAGGGGTCAGGCATGGATGTAAGTGTCTCATCAGAACATGGTGCCTTCTCTCCTCCTCCAGCCCTCAAAAGCTGCCTCCTGATTTCTTGCCTGTCTCTGACTTGGATTTTCACCAATAATTTAAGCAAAGTACTGGTGCTTTAAGAGTTCTTGTCAGTGTAGGCGAGAGCAGGGGCTTGGGAAGGATGAAACCAAGAGATCTGCTTTTTTTCCCAAGAGGACACTTTGCTATTTTCATGACTGCACTGCTGCCAACTCAAGCATCCAAGTGAGCGCTCAGCTGCTCAGCAAAGGGAGGAGGATTAGCAAAGAGGGACTGAAGTGGGGACACAGCACCCCCAGACCCAGATTTCTGTTGGCTTTACAGGGAGGTGCCATTCCCACCCATCGGAGCTGGGCCACCAGATGGTAGAAGAGCAAACTGGTTCTTGCAGAGAGCCCACGGCACAATGGCTAGATCTTCCCCAACCGTACTACAGTTCCAACACCTCCTGGAATTACAGCCTCCTGCTTCCTCCAACACATCCAAACCAGCAGACCCTGTGGGGTGGTGTGGACATCCCGAGCAGCGCTTCAGAGACACCTCCTCACCCACACTGGTGTCCAGCCCCATCAACCACAGCCACCACACCAGCTCAAGAGGCGTGCAAGGAGGAAGAAGAGGAGGAGGAGGAGGAGGAGGAGGTTGCTATTGCCCAGGGTACTCACCGGGCACGGCGGTGCTGGGGGCCGGGACCTCTATGACCCGCAGAGGCAGCAGGACCCCTTGCGATGCGGAGGAAGAACCCGTGTCCGCGCCCGGGCGTCGGGAGGGCAGCGCTTATAACTGGCCCCGAGGACAGATCCCGTCCAATCACCCGGGAGCTGCCGGAGCCGGGCTCCCCGTACGCAAACAGCGTGAGGCGCACACCGAAACCAAGTGTGCCAAGTAAACGATCTTTCCCACTTATGATGCTCTCCCAGCAGGGACGATTTTCTCCTAATAGTTTATTGGGCGACGTGTTTATGGCTCCCTGTGATTTATGGCCGGCAATGCTGCAGTGTGCTGGCAATGCACGGAATATTTATTGTGAGAATAGATCTGTACGGCAAATAATGATATATTTTGCAAGAAGAGAGCTTGCAGCATCGCTCCGGGGGAACAACAGAGGGGAAGCCCCAGCTATTCTCCTGTGAGCAGTGAGACACGAAATGCTTAATTAAAATCATAATATATTGCACAATAAAAACAAACTAAACATTACAAAGCCAAACACGAACACATTAGCGGATAACCTCTCAGATGACCCAGAAGCTTGTTTAGATGTCTCAGGGTAATAAGTTTTTCTTTGCCACCTCAGTGGTGATGTGAAAATTGTTCTTAGCCCTTGTTTCTGGGGGGAAAGTTTCTAATTGTGTTAACCTCTGCCAAACCAAGACACACAAGAAGCTTCTCAGGACTGAAGGTGTCTATCAGAAAGCTGGGGAGCTTTTTCACAGGGCCTGTTGGGAAAGGACAAGGAGGGATGGTTTGAAACTCAAAGAGGGAGATTGAGATTGGAGAGAAGGAAAAAATTTTGGACACTGAAGATGGTGAGCCCCTGTCCCAGGTTGCCCCGAGAGGTGGTCGCTGCCCCATCCCTGGAACCATTCCAGGGGAGGTTGGCCAGGGCTCTGAGCAACCTGCTCTAGTTGCAGATGTCCCTGCTCCTTGTACAGGGATTGGACGAAATGACCCTGAAAGGTCCCTTCCCACCCAAACCAGTGTGTTTCTGTGTTTCTCATATGAGCTGTGTATAATAAATACAGCCACCAGACCTAAGAGATACTTCTGTAGTCATAAACCAGACCGTGCTGGGGCACTGTCCATGATGGACACCACTACATTGCTATCCTGGTCCCTGGCATGCTGCTGACCAAAGCCAACCGGCACTTCAGCATCTCCCAATCAGGGGCTGAGGTGTCTGCGTGGTGTCACTGAGTCACCGTAGAGGCTGAAGGGCTTGTTGGCACGATCCTGGATCGCCCCAGTGCCAAAGAACAACTCATTTACAAGCATTAATTATGAGTCAGAGGGCTGCCTGCTCCTACCTGGTGGATAAACCTCAGGGCGAGGATTACAGCTGAACAGTCTGAGCCTTTGGGACACTCATTGGAACTGTCCTGGCAGAGGATGGTTATCTCCAGATGTGCCAGATGTGCAAAAAATACAGATGAAGGAGTGCTGCAGTTGGGAAATGTCTTGGAGGGAAGGGAAGGGAAGGGAAGGGAAGGGAAGGGAAGGGAAGGGAAGGGAAGGGAAGGAAAGGAAAGGAAAGGAAAGAAAGGAAAGGAAAGGAAAGGAAAGGAAAGGAAAGGAAAGGAAAGGAAAGGAAAGGAAAGGAAAGGAAAGGAAAGGAAAGGAAAGGAAAGGAAAGGAAAGGAAAGGAAAGGAAAGGAAAGGAAAGGAAAGGAAAGGAAAGGAAAGGAAAGGAAAGGAAAGGAAAGGAAAGGAAAGGAAAGGAAAGGAAAGGAAAGGAAAGGAAAGGAAAGGAAAGGAAAGGAAAGGAAAGGAAAGGAAAGGAAAGGAAAGGAAAGGAAAGGAAAGGAAAGGAAAGGAAAGGAAAGGAAAGGAAAGGGGGAAAGGGGAAGGGGAAAAGAAAATTGATTTGGAAGGAACCTACAATGTTCATCTGATCCAACAGCCTGAGCACTTCAGGGAAGCTCCTGTAGAAGTGGAGATTACCAGAAGAGGACTCTTCAGCCTTGAGAAGAGTCAATAAAGCAATACAGGAAAGGTCTATAACATAATGAATGGGGAGGGGAGGGTACATATGGAATGATTATTCATCTTTTCTCATGCTATGGGGTGCTGGGAGGAGGGAAGACACGCCCTAAAAAGATCATGGAGAAGTTTTAAAACACATTATAGAAGTGCATTTTTAAAGAGCTTATAATGAAATTTTGAGACTCATTGCCTTGCATGTTGTGGGAAGAAAAAGTATATAAAAGTGTGTGTGTATATATATATGTGTTCAAAAGAGTATTTTACATTTCCATAGGCGAGAGGTCATTGATTTCTATTGATGGCTGAGGTGCTGCCTCCTGCGCAGGAAGCCTCGAAATTGATTGCCAAGGAAACGACAGACTGTTAATTACCTTCCTAAATGGCCATTAATACCCACTCTTCAAGGGAGGATGGCAGGATGGAGGGACCTTTAGTTTGATATAGTTGGATAGTTCTTACAGTCTTCAGAGCAAACAAGCTCAAACAAGCTAACAAGGCCTTTATGTTGGAAAGTGAAAGCTGTGTCACAGTTGGTCATGACAAGCACAAAACTTAACCATAGTGCAGGGGGTTTAGAGCAACCGGGTCACAGTGCAGAGCAAGAGCAGGAGATGACCTCAGAGGCAGCAGGGAGAGGGAAGTGTCCTGCAGCAAAGCAAAGAGGTGCTGCAGAAATGGAAATAACCAGGCTGAGGGACAAAGACAACATGCCATGTACCAAAGTGGCATGAAGGCCCCTCCTTCCCAGAAGGCCCTTGAGGGGCTGGAGTGTTGCCACAGAAGGGCAACAAAGGTGCTGGGGAAGGGTCTAGAGCCCAAGTGTGGGGAGGAGCAGCTGAGGGAGCTGGGGGTGCTGAGCCTGGAGCTGTGGAGGCTCAGGGGAGACCTTCTGGCTCTCCACAGCTCCCTGACAGGAGGCTGGAGCCAGGTGGGGGTCAGGCTCTTCTCCCAGGAACAAGGGACAGGACAAGAGGAACTGGCCTCAAGTTTCCTCAGGGGAGGTTGAAGTTGTCCTTGAGGAACAATTTGTTGCCCTGGAGGGTTGTCCAGGGCTGTGCCAGGCTGCCCAGGGCAGTGATGGAGTCCCCATCCCTGGAGGGGTTTCCAAGCCGTGGAGATGTGGTGCTGAGGGACATGGGTCAGTGGGGACCTGGCAGTGCTGAAGAACAGTTGGACTCAAAGATCTGAAAGGTCTTTTCCAACCAAAATGATTCTATGTTGTACCTGTTGTATGGTGTAAGATAATTTTGTCTTCTACCAGATGTGTTTAAAACGATACAGTTCCTTCTGATTTATGTATCCGGGCTCACCCACATGCACCAAGCTTCCTGCAGCGATACTTCCACACTTTGCTCCCACCAGGATGTTCTTGCTGTTTTTCTGCTTAATCCCTTTTCCCAGAGGCATAGGTATTGGCTGTGTTTAGGGAGGGGTGTGAGGATCTGTTCATCTATTTTCCCATCTTAATAAAAACCTGCTTTCCCACAAGCACAGCTGAGGAGGAACAGCCACCACTTGGCACACATTGGTCTGTTTGCTGGAAATGTTTATAATTTGAGCCTAAGCCACCTCTAATCATATTTACTGTACAGGCCAGAGTTCAGTGTGTGAGTGCTGATAGGAGTGTGAGAAGCAACGGCGAGGAGGGCAGGGAGAGGTGGGGGGGAGCTTGGTCCTACCAAGCAAAAGCTTGTCATAGAGTCATAGAAGGGTTTGGGTGGGAAGGGACCTTCCAAGGTCATCTTGTCCAACCCCCCTGCAGGGAGCAGGGACATCTGCAACTAGAGCAGGTTGCTCAGAGCCCCGGACCACCTCCCCTGGAATGGTTCCAGGGGTGGGGCAGTGACCACCTCTCGGGGCAACCTGGGCCAGGGGATCACCACCCTCAGTACCAAACATTTTTACCTTCACTCCAATCTCAGTCTCTCTCTTTTGGTTTCAAACCATCCCCCCTTCTCCTGTCCCAACAGACCCTGCTCAAAAGTCCCTCACCAGCTTTCTGAGAGGCCTCTGGAAGTCCTGGCAGGCCCCCAGAAGGTCTCCCCAGCTGGAGCCTTCTTCTCTGCAGGCTGAAGAATTCACATCTCCTCTCTTCCCGACCTCACAGCAGAGGAGTTCCAACCCTCTGCAAGACCCTGTTCAAAATATGTATGCTCATAACAATTAAGAAAGTATTGCTCATTGGAGATAGGCAAATAAAGTATAGGAAAGGCTTTAGGAAGATCAAGGAAAACAGAAGCACCATTGGTGGCTGAAATCACCACTCTGGCACCAATTCTAGCTTTCTTCTGCCGTAGTGAAGGATTCTACCACCTGTGAGTCCACACACAGGTCTGAACTGAAAGGTGAGACTCCAAAGCTGCTGCTGCAGAGGTTTCATCTCCCACCAGGCCAGTAATGTCACTCAGGGTTGTTCCAGAATGTGCAGATGCTGGGCAGGGGAGGAGGGCAGCCATGCCCCCCACCCTTCTCTGATTCAAAAGGTTTCAGAAATGCAAAGGCTGTTGGATCATATGTAGTTTTCTTTGGCTGCAGTGGCTGTGTTAGGCTGGACAAAAATATCCCATCTGCCTGGAAGGAGAGACTCCAGCCCAGAAGGGATGTCTTCTCCTTGGCAGGCTGTCCTTCCCACTTGCTACCAAAGGAGCAGCTGACTGCGCTGGCACCTGCAGCTCGCACGTCACTAGCAGTGATGCAATGGTTTTCCAAGTCGGCCATCTACTGAAGCTCAAAAATAGCACTGAGGAAATGAGCTTGGCAGGGCCTGGACATGGAATTGCTGCTCTAATGACAAAGGACCATGTAACCCTGGAGCCAGGAAGCTCTTCTGCTTTGGGGTCTCCTGTGGGCCTTAGCGTTAGGTGGAAGTCCTGTCCTGCTGAGCTCTAGGGAGAAGCGTGGAGCACCAGCTCATTACAAGGGGAGGTGTGATAGGTTGAACACCTAAGGTCCAGAAGCTCCTTGCAGGCAGCACTCATTGCTGGTCCCTGCTCTGTATGTGTGTGTTGAGGGTTGTGGTTGAAGGTCATAGAACTGGTGGGGTTGGGACTAAAATCCTGGCCCAAAAGGTAGGTAGGTGCTGGAGAAGCATGCTGTGGGGACAGGCTTTGATTGTGGTGAGAAGTTATAGAATCATTTAGGTTGAAAAAGACTCTTAAGATAATTGAGTCCAAGCATTAATCTAACACTACCAAGTCCACTATGAAACTATGGCACTAAGTCCTGGGGAAGGCTGGAGATGGGAAGCAAGCTCTGAACAGGATCCTGTTTGGGGTTGCAGTAAGTGCATGGAGGGACTCACATGGGGTAGCATTCAGTTCAGGTGAGTCCCCTCAATCAGGGTCTGGGCCTGGAGAAGGGGTCTACAGACCCCTCTGCCAATATCACCACTTTAACCCCAGAAGTTTAAATAGCTTTGAAAGGGGGCAGGAGGCCCTTCCTCCTGCCCTTGCCGTTGCTGCTGTGCCTGGTGCACCAGTGGGTCTCCTCCATTCTGTGTTTGAGTTATCTAAGCTGGTTGCAAGACTTATTGTAGACTGAACTATGAAAGGCAGGATCAAGAGGTGGTGAAACCCAGATGTGAGTCTGTTCCTGTACTTCTGGGCAACTTCTGAAACACCGGAGACTTTCATTTGCCGTGGTTCTATGCTGAGGCCCCTGCATGGAAAGCACTGTGTGGGTAGAATGTTCCCAAGTTCTCCCAGGTTCCATTGTGCAATCATTTTTCTATACTTGGTGTTTGTCACCTTGCTGCTCATACATTTTTTCAAGTGAAAACCATCATTCTGTGGTTGCTAACAGGAATCAGTCTTCAGTCAGAGCACCACAGTCCCCAGATCTATTATCCATCCTAAAGCTGGAGAAGTTCAGCTTCATCACCTTATGAACAACAAGGTGACATAAACGCAAAGCATTAAAGAAATAGGTTTTTTTTGTACTGGCACTGATGTGGCCAGCAGGACTAGGGCAGGGATTGGCCTCGTGGACTGGGCACTGGAGACGCTATTGCTAAACCAGTCACAGAATGAGAGGTGCTGGGCTAAAGTTGCCCAAGGGGAGGTTTCAACTGGATATGAGGAAGAATTTCTTTCCTGCCAGAGTGGTGAGGGATTGGACCAGGCTGCCCAGGGCAGTGGTGGAGTCCCCATCCCTGGAGGGGTTTCCAAGCCGTGGAGATGTGGTGCTGAGGGACATGGGCCAGTGGGGACCTGGAAGTGCTGGGGGAACAGTTGGACTTCATGGTCTTACAGAACTTCTTCTGGGCTTGTAGGACTTCCAGGGGCCTGTCAGAAAGATGGGGAGGGACAGAGTTTTGAGCAGGGCCTGTTGGGACAGGACAAGGGGGGATGGTTTGGAACTCAAAGAGGGAGATTGAGACTGGAGAGAAGGGAGAAATGTTTGACACCGAGAGTGGTGAGCCGCTGTCCCAGGTTGCCCCGAGAGGTGGTCGCTGCCCCATCCCTGGAACCATTCCAGGGGAGGTTGGCCAGGGCTCTGAGCAACCTGCTCTAGCTGCAGATGTCCCTGCTCCCTGCAGGGGGGTTGGACTCCATGACCTTGAAAGGTCCCTTCCTACGAAGATCATTCTATGATTGTATGTTCTTCTCCAACCTAAAGAGTTCTGTGGTTCTCTCTATAAAAACATAGCGGGAGGCAATGCCACTCCAGCACGGTATGCTGCAGGGTGCACAGCAGGTAAACCTGTAGAGATCACTTTTCATCCTGTAGAACTGCGGCTCAATCAGAGGTAAAGGCACCTGGACTGTTTCAGCAGAAAAAAAAATATTAATTTAAATCGTCAGAAAAACCCTGGGTGAAGCAAAATGATGTCAGCCAATTTCCTGTGCTGCCTTGCGTGACACACAGGAGATCCTCAGTCAGCAGTGCTCCATCCTGCAGAAGTGGCTGAGCTCTTGTGTGGGCGAACATTGACATATTTAATGCTCGACTTGGTACATCAGGTAGGTAATGCAATGGGGGGACTGAGGAAAGGCAGCGAGGACGGGGAGTGTGACTGCACAGCAGCAGGCTCTCGGCTTTTAGTGCGCGGGGTGGAAAGTCAAACAACCCCAGAGCAACCTGCAAACACTGCCCAGCCTCATCTTTCATTTTCCTGTATTAAGCAAAGCTGGCAGATAGAATCATAAAATAGTTTGGGTTGGAAAAGACCTTTAAGATCATGGAGTCCAACCGTTCCCCAGCACTGCCAGGTCCCCACTGACCCATGTCCCTCAGCACCACATCTCCACGGCTTGGAAACCCCTCCAGGGATGGGGACTCCACCACTGCCCTGGGCAGCCTGGCACAGACCTGCACAACCCACAAGGGCAACAAATTGCTCCTCAAGGACAACTTCAACCTCCCCTGAGGAAACTTGAGGCCAGTTCCTCTTGTCCTGTCCCTTGTTCCTTGGGAGAAGAGCCCAACCCCCACCTGGCTCCAGC
>NW_008590194.1:8493-8945 GCF_000691845.1 Merops nubicus
GACGACCCCTGCCCTCCTCCTGCTGGCCACACTAGTGCTGATCCAGGCCAGGATGCTGGTGGCCTCCTTGGCCACATGGGCACACGCTGCCTCATCTCCAGCCACCTGTCCACCAACCCCCCAGGTCCTTTTCTGCTAGGCAGTTTTCCAGCTATTCTTTCCCAATATAGAGGTGACTCAGAGTCGACTGGGAAGTGAACACAGGTCAATATGACCTGCATATAATTTGCTAAGTTACAAACCTGAAGCAACATCATATACAGAATGTCCCAAACCTCCACCATCAGTATGACGTTGTCTGAAGGCTGGCAATAACAGCTGGGGTGCAACATATTTATCCTGATGGGGAAGGAACTTCAAGGCAAATCTATGAAACTTGCTGCTGGTGGCTGGTCTCAGTGAGAGTAGTGCCTGATCCCCAAACACAGTGACACAGACAGTGGCACTGAGTG
>NW_008590195.1:0-10550 GCF_000691845.1 Merops nubicus
GTGTCCATAGCTGATACAGTCAGAGATTGTAGCTATCAGAAATGTTTGTGAAGAGAAGCAATACTTTCAGGAAGTATCCCTTATGAATTTAGACAGATTTGTACTTAACTTGAAAATACCATCTTGGGATACATGGTCACTGAGACCAGAGCTGGGTTCTCTAGGTAGTGTGGAAGTACCTATTTAGTCTGTCATTGTCTGGGGCATTACAGTAACCAAAATGTTCACTGAACACCCATTTCTCACATTTACTCCAGCCATACACTGGCTAGGAACAAGCAGGCAACACTAAGTTGTACAAAAGATTTGGGAGGGCAAAGATAAAGCCATTCAAAAATTTGATTGGCTTTGTCTTGCTAAACTGAGCTTCTGCTGGTTTGCTTTAGCTGGTCCTGGCACTTTAGCTTCAGAATAGGCATTGAATAAGGATTTATAGGTGCTAAATATGGATTTATTATCCTGTGAACCAGCAGCCTGACTCCCTACTATAGAGAAGCTTACCTAAAAGCAGTAGTTTTCTCAAACTTTATAGCAAGGGAAAAAGATCTTCCATGTTATGTGTAGGTTACATAAAGCTATACACATGCAGGAAGATGAATATAGATCTAATATATTTTTCCTTGTACAGGGAAAATCTTGGCTTAGAGGTAAAATTCACAACTATTTCTTCACTATTGCTTCTTTCCTCAGTTACAAATCCTAGAGGAAGAACTTGGTGATGACGTAGACACTTGCTGTGGTTCTTAAAAATCATGCCCAAAAGTACAACTTCCAGTAACCTAGACATAAATGCTTTCCTCATTAGTAATAACTTGTTTTATGGTATAAATGTTCACTTGCCAAGCTAAGTTTCACTCACTAGATTTGAACTGAGTAGATACTTCTCAAAGATATGCACTTAAGTGATTTCTTTTTTTAAATTTTAAGCTCTGTTCCCAATGTATTTTTCAACAGCCTTTAAATGCTCTCCTCATCAGTAATAACTTATTGTTTTATGGTATAAATGTTCACTTGCCAAGCTAAGTTTCACTCACTAGATTTGAACTGAGTAGATACTTCTCAAAGTTATGCACTTAAGTGATTTTTTTTTTTTTTAAGTTTTAAGCTCTGTTCCAAATGTATTTCTCAACAGCCTTTTATTTCCTGCTTTTTGTTCATGTAATTTGCTTGAAATGCCTTCACTGTACGTAAGCTGAAGAGTGGCTAGGCTGAAAATAGACTACATGTGGCTTTATCAGCTTTATAATCATTTTCAGTCTTGCCCTTTTAACAATTCTGGCAGTGCTGGGATGAGATGAGGCTGCCAGTTCTGTGACACAGCTTGGAGGTGGGAGGAACCACTGAAACTAATGGGATCACCCATGGTAAGATTGAGGACCCTCCACTTCAGCTGGGAGCAGTTTCATTCCTGTCTCTTCATTTACACTGACCCTTTGCTTAAGCTCTGAAGTGACAGCTTTGCCATGTTGAGCACTGGGGAATTCCATAAAATCTTCTCCCTGCTCTGCTCCCCCTCCTCCCCTGCACATATCCACAGTCATATTGCAGCCTGATGTGTTGTCCTTACAGCACTGCCAGAAGGCTTTTGCATAACCATGGAACAGGGTTATAAAGCAATACTTTGAATCATTGTAGTGGCAATTTAGTGGCTTGAAAATGACAGGAGGAAGGATTTCTATACATGGTAGCATGTGGAAAATGAAAGACTATACCAAAGCAACAGATGATAAGAATTTTTCTATAATTTTTCTCTTTATGAGGAAAGAAATTAAGCATTGGAAGAACAGAGTACTTGCCATAAATAGGGGCAGTGCTCTTAAGCAATCAATAGTTAGCATTTCCAGGCTTGAAGTCACCTCTGAAGCAATATTTGCATCTAGCAGATACTGACAAAAATATTTCTTAATGTGAAAATTCATGGTTTAAGGCCAGCCAGCCAGCCACAAAGCACCAGGCAGCTGCTTGCTTGCTCCCACACCCCTCCAGTGGGGTGAGGAGGAGAAAATACAACAAGAGGCTTGGTGGTTGAGACAAAGGATAAGGAGGGCTCACTTGCCAGTTATGGTTGTGGGCAAATGACAGACTCAACTTGGGGAGTCATTTAAAAACAAGTAATTTAAATTGAACAAAACCACCCCCCCCATTTACCAGTTGAATCAGACTAGGACAGTGATAAATACAACTGGATCTTAAATACACCTTCCCCCTTCCCCTCCATTCTTCCTAGGCCCAGCTCTTCTACCTCCACCCCCAGGAAGTGCAGGGGGACAGGCAATGGGGATTGCAGTCAGTCCTGGTGTGCTTCATATTGTTCCTCAGGGGCAAAACTCAGTCCTTCCCTGCTGCAACATAGTGTCCCTCCCATGGGAGCCAGTCCTCCAGGAACTTCAACTGTGGGGCTCTCCTGTGGGCTACCATCCTCCCAGTGATAGCCTGCTCCAGCACGGGTCTCCCTCAGGGTCAGTACTGGCCCCCTGCTCTGGCATGGGTTCCTCCATGGGCTGCAGAGGGTGTTGCAAGGGCTCAGCCTGCCATCTCACCATGGCCTGAAGGGGAATGGCCTGCTCTGGTGTCTCCCCCACTCCTTCCTCATTGACCTCAGTGTCTGCATCCATGGACATCCACATGGTTGTCTCTCACATCCTCTCCAAAAGAAAACAACTACCAAAACAAGAAGCCACCAAGCAGCCTTTCCCCTCTTAAATGTGTTATTACAGAGGTGCTAATTGGCTCAGCCTTGGCCAGAGGCTCAGAGGAGCCTTTTGATGCTTCTTACAGGAGTCATGCCAGTGGCCTCCTCAACCACTATCAAGCCCCCTGCCTTTTCTCCCTCAGTCACAAGCATAACATAGAAGGGAACCATTCTGGGAGTTGCATTCCTTCCTTTATTTGCAGACTCCTGTTCAGGAAGCCAGAGCAAATCCTCTCATCCTGTCTCTAGTTACCTGGGAGAAGAGACCAACACCCACCTCCCTACAACCTCCTTTCACATAGTTGTAGGGAGTGATAAGGTCTCCCCTCAGTCTCCTCTTCTCCAGGCTGAACAACTCCAATTCCCTCTTAGTCTCTGGGAGACTAAGATAGCAAACATGGGACAAAAACATCTTCATCTTTAAGTAGATCTCATCTTTCCCCGGCCAGCCTTGCTACCCAAGAGCATCTCTTGGCTTTAGAAGCCAAAATCTCACTGGTGCTCAAGGAGAGCAGCACAATGGCCCCTGTGCTCTTCCATCTTGCCCTCAGAGATATTGAGTGCTGTAGAAAGACATTCTGGCCTTCAGGAGGTTGGGTTCTTTGTGCCTTGGTAAGGTAGTTCAATGTCTAACTGTCTTTACTGTAACTAAAATTAAGGAAAAGCTGTACCATATTTCTACTCTGAATATATCTAGCTTCAGCATCTTCCAGTGGATCTCAAGAAAACTTTTATCTGCTAAATTAAAGAGATACAGGAGAGATTGTGTAGTTAAAAGCTCAGATCAGACCTTCTGGTGCAAGGAAACATTTGGTCTAGTCATCCTGAAAATAGTAGATTGAACTAGAAGCTCCAATGTGAAGGTAGGATACAAATCTGTCATGCTCCAGAACCACCTGTTTAGGCTTTTAAAAGCAGGCATCTTTTTAACTGCCTCTTACATGTTTCTCATTATGTGCAGCTTTTCATAAAGCAGAATTAGGGTTTATGCTTAGAACACTTGTTTTGTGTGCTCAGAAGCTCTTCTGTTCTCAGAATTTCTGATGGGAAGGGTCATAAAAAATATCCATGAGCTGATGAGTGTTTTCTTGTTTTAAAAAATAGGCACACCTCATTGACACTGCTGTTTAAAATGGCATGTAGTTTTGGACAGATAACCCTCAGGTTGTTGAGTGATGTCATTGTGATGTCCAGGCTTTCCCTCAGAGACATTGCCTTACTCATTGACACTGCTGTTTAAGATGGCATGTAGCTTTGGACAGATAACCCCCAGGTTGTTGAGCGATGTCATTGTGATGCCCAGGCTTTCCCTCAGAGACATTGCCTTCCACTTGCTGTGCTCCACCATGACATACATGTTAAGAGTTTACCTTTCCTATCTGTCTTAATGTTGCAAACCTGATATCTTTTCCTGCTGTCTGTCTTTTCCTGCCAGCTAGAAAGAAAAAGAAGCCTGCAACTCCCCCCACATCCACTGCCACCCCCACGAATTCACAACTGGGCTCAGGGCTGTGTGAGTTAAAATTGACAGGCTGCAGTTCTGAATTTAAACATCTTCATAAACCTCTCCTGTAATTTCTGTGGAGAAAGGGGTCGTATGTTAAATAGAAACCTTTTCAGACAACCTAAGAAGAGAGAAATAGTCAAGGAGCTCATGGTTAGGAAAATAAAACCCCTATGAACTGTTGGTGTGATGGCAGATCACCAAATGCTTTCTAGCAGTTCAACCTGCATTCAGGGCTTTATCTGGTTTTGAGGTGGAGTTGGTGCTTTAGGTGACTTGGAGACAGGGGGCTTTAAAGGACATCTGACTTTTGGCAGGGTGAGGATGGAGACTGACTTTATTTTGGGCTGTTATGGAACTCCCATCCAAGGGAATCTGCTCTCAGATGAAGTGATGCTCATTCAGCTCTGCACTTCACCTGAATGTACGTGGAGCTTAGAATAAGTTGATGAGTAGGCAGCCACTTTGAAACCTATTATTATTTCTTTCTCAGACACATCAGTGGTGACAACTGACTTGTGAGCAGGTAATGTTATAATTATGTCCTTGTAGATATAAAATATTGCTTATAGGTAATTTCAGTCTTAGTTAAGGTACTAATATTGCTCCTTCTGAAGTACCTGACAACCTGTTTTCACTTGTAGTTCATGAGGAGTTCTTTAATGTGATGCTCATTAGCTAATGCTTGTTGCCAAAGAAGCCTTTTGACAGAACTTTTGAATTTACATTAAAACAAAATAGGTTTGGAGTAGTTATTCTAATGGCTTTTCTTGAAACTTTTTATACATGCCAAAAAAACCTGACTTGTGGGAGATGCTGGTGTTTTAATTCAGCTAGTAAATTAATCTAGGTTTTTCTGTCAGGAAGCCATCTGCATGTTCTCAAATGACAAAGATTTTCTTCTGAAAAGACAGTGCTGTTTCCCTAAGACTTCTACTGTGATGTTGATCTACTATACATAATGGTGCTATATATATATTTAAGGAACTACTGGTAGTTGTACTCTTCAGATAGCAACTGAAATTATGACACATGAGGTGGGAAATTCATGAGCTAAAAAAAAAATAAGTTGCCAGAAGGTTAGAGTTGATAAAAGAAGAATATTCAACATCCCAAATGTGAATTCCTAAAGAGCTCCAGCTTTTAGAACACCTGTATTATTCAGGCTGACAATAAAATGAATGCATAAACAAATGCAATTTATACTTCCAATCTTCCCAGACATATATCATGGTGTCAGCCATTCTGTGATTGCTGCTCTTCAGTGTTTCACTGAAATCAGATCAATGGTTTCCCAATTTTTGGAGGGCTGTGTCTTTACAGATGACAATCTTATTCTGTGTGAACTAACACAACTATTCTAATGGACCTTTTTTTTTGTCTTTGTTGATGGAACAGGTTCACTTAATGCTTTGGGAGCTTGCTCGTCCAATGGTATATGAACACATCCAAATATTAATTACTGTCTAAATGGATTCTCTACTTAGTCTGCATGAAGGGTATTTAAGCCAAAAGCATTATTTTTGATCAAAATTTCCTCCTGAAAAAGCAGATCATTTTATTAAAGTCCTTAGGGCAGCAGGATTATTTCTGTGCATAGGGTGCAAACATGATACACTTTCTCTGCTGAACTTCTCCCTCAATTTGTGATGGCCAGAATCAACAGCAAGTAGGTTCTTCTGAGGTTTGAACTACTTGGCTCTGAAGATGAATATGAAAAATCATTGTTCTAACAGCTATATTAGCAAGCCAGCTCACAGGATGGTTTCAGTACACTTTCTGTACTTCACAGAGTATAAAGTTAAGGTGTGGCCATTTGTCTTCAGGCTTTGGGCTCCAGGCTATTCAAAATGTGGGGTGCATTAATCATGTGGCCTCTGTGAGGCTGTAAAGGATTAGCTAAATATGAAATCTGCATCCCATATTGTCTCCTGTGAACTTGTGTCATACCCCTCTTAGTATGTTATGGTAGGACGTGAGCCAAGGTTGGAGTATGATAGTGGTAGGGGGTAACTTCTGAGAAAGGTAGAGAGTAGGAGAAAAGGGGAGCACAGTAGTGGAGTTGAGGGGCTGAAAATCTCTACCTTGTCCTAAACATCTCAGAGGACTGCAAGAAGAACAACGTTGAACCCAGTGAGTAAAGCCAAATTCAATAACTTCTGAGTTGAAGTCAGTTCAACATCTCAACTATAGGGCTGCTCTTCCTCTTGGAAAGGCTTCACTTCCTAATATATCTAGTACTTGCCCTCAGCAGGTGACATACTTCATTTAAAGCATGTTGAAACATTGCAGTAATGCCAGTAAAACCAAATTCCCTTCTCCATGGCTTTCTGCCAGATCAGCTGAGGAGATTCAGTTGTGCCAGCTTCAAAGGTGGTGTTCATCCTGCCCCTCTCTGAGTCAGCAGCAGACAGGCCTGCCCAAGACTAGCATGTGAGGCTGCAGCAAGGAGGTCCCCCCTCTTAGTAGGTCCCCCCCTTAGTAGGGGGTCCAAGAAAGCAGCTTACAAGTCATCTATTTAGTGCTGCAATAAATGTTTAGGGGATGGCATGAAAGTTAGCTCCATCTAAAAAATTGTTATAATTTAGAAGATATTTTCCCTTTCTTTTTTCTAGGTGTGTGGATGAAATAATCTGATAATTTATCCCAAAATAACATGTTGTCTTGCAACTCAACTTAGTTCTTGAGATTTAATCCTTTCTTGTGCTTACTGATGGTCTGTTGTTTTCTTATCAATGGGTGATAACATGTGGTCTTGCACAACTCTAGCCAAGTAGAAAATGTTAGTTCTTGAGATTTAATCCTTTCTTGTGCTTACTGATGGTCTGTTGTTTTCTTATCAATGGGTGATAATCCCATACTTCCCTTCTGCAGCTAGTTCAAGCCAAAATTTAAACACTGAAGTCACTGATCCAAAATAGTGCAGAGTGCAGACAACTAGGGTGAAGTGTTGATCAAAGAAGGCACGTGTGAAAGTGAGGTGGGGGATAGAAGGGCATCCAGTGCTTTCCAGTGAGCTCTAGGACTGGGAGCTGGACATGTCAGGTGCAGATGAGTAGTAGGTCAGTATAAACAGTATAAAAGGGGTCAGACTGGGGTGGGTGCTTTGGGGTGAGAGGCCAAAGCTTTGTAACCATAGGGAAAAGGAAGAGGATTCACCCATTTTTAGTGAAATCTGCTTGATGGCTGCTTGTCATAAGGTTTTTTAAGGCTAGTGTTTTGCCCATGTTCTCTGTAACAATGCACTCATGGGCACAAATCTGTTAAAAACACACTTGTCTGTGACTGTAATATATGTAAGTGATTTCACTGCCACTTACCTCCATGAATTTTTCTGTGAGTACCTGATCCTGTGCTGAGAGAGGCTGTAAGAATTATTGCTTTGTGTTCTTCATGCTTGCAGAAGCCTGATTTAAGAACCATGACACCATTATGTTAGTAGCTGCCCAAATAACATACTAATAACCATTACAGTTACTGCAGGAGGGCATTGCTTCACTGCAGTGTAATGAAATGTAAACCTGCAGGGAAGGATTTTAAAATTAGAAGAGGTGTGACATTTTAATAGTGATACAATAGATGGTTTTAGAAGGAATTTACAGCCATTCCACATATAGGTTTTCCCCCCTCCCCTCCTCCTTTTCTGCTGGATGTTGCTACCATTTTAAGTCTAAATAAAAGCTGAAGAGCAAGTTATTAGTGCTGCTGCCATAATATATTTATGGCTGTGTGGGTTTTCCTTAGTGGTCATGTGGATCATGAACTGTTTTCAATTTTTGTTGCTTTGCTAACTTGTATTGAGGAATCCATACAGCACAGAGGACTAGTCCTTTCAGTCTAGAGTCTGATCTGTTGTGTTGTCTGGATTATAACCTGACTGAGATCCTAGGAGCTGTCCTAAAGGACACAGAAAAGTTCCATGTAGGCTTGTTCTGGACACCATTGGACCAGATGCTTAGGAAAAAAGTGTACAAACCCAGCACCTGTAGAGCATTAATAAATATTGCATACACCTATTGTTGTTCTGAGGTCAAACAGGACTAAAACCATACTGAAAGAGTTGCAGACTTCCACCAAAGGAAAATGAGTTGGTCTAGATGATACTTGTTAGATAAAACCATGTGTTACAGTAACATCTCAGGTAGTTAAACCTTAGGATCACGTTGTCCTCACAGAGGAACAAGATGTCTTGCAGGGTTTTAACAAACTTAATATCCAAAAAGAAGAGCCTGTCAAAAAAGAGACATGAAGACATTAAGGCTAAACAGGTTTGTTGTGATCTTACTGATACCACAGTACTTTGCAGACAAGGAGCTGAGGAGGAGGAACTAATGTATTTTGAGTGTATATTTACCTCCACATTGTCTGGGTGTCAAGATGCTTTTACAGGATGTACTGGGTAGTGGAAGGCAGCTCAGTGTCATTTAATGTGAGAAATGTACTTAATTTCCTACAATTTCATGTAGGAAATGCATATGTGGAACTTCAGATCTCATTATCCATCAGAACAAAAGGGCTTTTTATGTTTGGACTGAAAAAGGCAAGAGAATCTGAGTCTCTTCCAAGCTGTCCTTAACCTCAACATAGCAATCTCATCTAGATTGAAGTAGAATAAGTGGCAATTAGACTTTTTTTCAACAAGACTGGTCTTAGTAAGGTGCTATGAAACACAGGGGATTTGGCATATTTCTCCAAGCTGACTTCTGTCTTCATCTCATTTCCCTGAGTGCCCAAATTTAGACTCTGAAATACGTATTTGGAAACAGAAATAAATATTAATGGTTGGTTTTCAGTGGTTGCATATGAATTTCTCACTGATTTTTTTTTTATAGTATTCAGTGTCACTACCATTAAACAGAAGCCATCTTTTAGGTATATAGTAGAGAATTCAAGCTATCCATGTAATTGGTCTAAATTTTTAGTGACTAAGGAAAAATGTTACATGAAATGAAGAGGTTTAGTGGGAGTACTTAGAAAATATTGCATTCCTGACTACACAAAAAAAAAGTATTCTAAAGATTTCTGACATGTGTGAAAGCTTTGAAAAATCAATACAAGCTGATGAAAAACAGACTTCAGATTTGTGTACTTATAGGCTTAGTGGACAGTAGACATCCTTCAGGAGGAAAGAAACTACAGAGCCTGTTTTCAGTGTCTAGTCCTCTTTCACTGAGATTTCTTAAGAGCTACTGGAAGTGAAAAGGAGCCTGACTGGCTGGATCCCCTGAGAAAGGAAGCTGAAAATGTTTGCAGCTTTCAGGTACCACCAGTGTAAGACAAATAATGGGTAGTGTGTGAAATAAGTGTCACGTGTAAGGGAGGGAAGCAGATGGAAGGTGCACGTTTATGGAAAGTGGTTGAATAGCAGTGTAACACAGGCATGGAAAATGCTTCACAGAACCAATATATGAAAGATTAAATATAGAAAGGAGATGAGATTAATGTACTGGAAACTAGCTGCATATGATGAGAGCTGCTCTGGACACCCTGTTCTCTGCTCTTCTCTCATCCCTGTGGTATCTAAGCACTTAACTGGCAGATGAGTCACTGGCTTTGTGCTGCAGCTCGTTCCTCCATTAAAGAAAAGTAATTATTTCCACTCTTGGAGTGATGCTGAAAAGGATTGATCCATAAGCTGCTTCTAAGATAGGCTTTAGAGTAACGTTCACAGATCCTCTAAGTTTTAATTGTGGAGCTGCAGGTATTCTAATCTAAATCTAATACATTTTCACAACAACAAAAAATACCTAGCAGTAATTCTTGTCTCTATAAATTATTTTTTGGTATTTCTGATACCTAAGATGATAAAGAAGCTGCTTAAATTGGTTAGGACAGCATAATACCATTGGCTTCCCTTAGACCACAGTGGAGCTCAATAAAATTGCTGATTGGGAATCAACTTGCTTTGTTTGCAGGGTAGCTTTCTCTGTTTCAAGGGTAACCTATTTCTTTAGCTAATATGTGATGTTATACTTCAGCCTTAGCTTTCTGTGAGTTGCAAACAGTGAAGTAAAACGATTCAAAGTGAAATATGAATTCATTACATAATGCCACAATACTGCTGCTCTCATAACATGTTGCATGATGGACTAAAAGGAATAAAACTTCACAATTTCATCCAGTATATTATTGCAGAGCTCACACACCAACTTCAAATGTTACGTACATACAATTTCGTGGTCAGTAGCTTTGGGATAAAGTGATTATTACAATCAAATCAAACCTGGTTTTCCATGTTAGTCTATAAATCCTGCATCATTGTCTTAAACTCTGCTTTCCATGAGAGCAAGCAAAACAGCCCTAATGATCCCATAACCATTACAACAAAAATTGTTTCCTAGGTTTGTTCAGCAG
>NW_008590195.1:10581-13028 GCF_000691845.1 Merops nubicus
AGGGAAGGGAACCTACTAGCTGTAAATAAGGACTTTCAGACCACTTGAGCTCATTTAAATTCCAAATTACTCTGTAATCTGAAAGTTGATACTGTCTCACCCCCTGCAAAGGCAGTTGTTCAGCATCAAATCAAAGTCTCAGGAAAGCTTGTTAAATGTTACTTGAATATATGCCTTGAGATCTGTTCTATATAAAGTGCTTTGCTGTATTTGCAGCACACCAATTAAGTGGTGGTTGTACCTCTAAGAGGTGCATTAATTAAAAAACCTTTAAAGTTGGTATTAGTTATTACTAGTAATTATTAAATATGTCCAGTGGAAGAGTATGATGGAATAGTTATGATCCCACCACTTACAAGGAGATAAGCAGTCTTTGCTGTATTTGACATTTAGTGGACCTTATTCCTCTGTACTTGACCTGATTTATACTAGCCAAGCACTGAAGAATAACTTGAAATTAAAATAGTTTTACAGCATGTTTTAGATCTTTTCTATTGTGTTGCAATGCTGTAAATAGACCTTCATAAAACTTAGAATCATAGAATCTTTTAGGTTGGAAGAGACCTCCAAGATCATGTCCAACCATCAAGCCAACACTACTAAGTTCTCTGCTAATACAGAATCAGAATCTTTCAGGAATCTACCAGAAACTTAATCCAGGCAAATAATTTTTCAGAAGTCCAAATGCTATTACCTTTCACTGGAGAGACAGTTGCACAGCTGGAGTTTGTCAGAAAAGATTTCTTCATGACACTTGGCCCATGGCTGTGTCAGATCTCACAGTGCCTCTTCTCAGCTTTATTGGCATTTTGATGCTATCATTGGGGCAGAACATGGTGGGGGGGTGCCAGTGATGAACCCAGTAAATCCAGAGTAAATTTGATAACTGATTTTTTATTAACCTCATCCATACTTGTTCTTAACCTGGACAAGGTGGTTATGCTAAAAGTTTATTCTGATAAAGCAAAAAAATTGAAGTTGGAGACAAAATCAAAACATGAAGTGAATCACTAAGATTTTCTTAAACTATCTTTAACGGATATGTATTTTTAGCCTTGTATGCCTGGTTTTTGTTCAAAACACATGCAGCCTTGAAGCAGCTGAATGGAGAAACTCTTCCCTTTTTAACAGAATTGTTGCATGCTGTTTTTCTTTGAATTTTAGAGACTCTGAAAGCACCCTGACTGCAAATGAAGCTATCTGAAGCTTATGACCTTTATAATGTAAAGCCACTCTCTTCCTAGTCTTGCTTCCATTTCTGCTTGGAAGTCTCCTGAGTCATATGTTTACCAATTTCTCCTTTCCCCAGATAGCATGATGTACAATTCTTAATTCAATTGAAATTGAATTAACACTCTTAAACTTTTTCTTGATGTTGTCCCATGTGGCAATCAATTATAAGCAAAATAGCAGCAATATGATGGTGCTGATAGTGTCACTTCTAATATACTGCTTCCCTCATCCCCCTTGTGATTTTGTTCAGTTACCAGGTCTCAAAGTTGCTGCTGCAGCCTTAAATCTCCCCACTTGTTAGTGGAAGGTATGATAACTAATGTTACTGGTCCCCTCTGAAGTGAGGGAGGGATGAGGAGTTTCTTTCTTGGTGTCTACAGAGAAGCTGTAAACAAACTAAAAACCCAACCTAAACCAAAACCCACAAAACAGACACAACTTAGTTGTTAGCATGTGACAGTCCTAAAACACTTCAAGCAAGTTCAGATATGCAAACACTAGAATGGACAATTAAGCAGCTGCTGCTAAAATATCTTGGGTTTAATGCTAATGTAAAAATACCTTATTGTTGAAAGGAAAACTATTTTTCTAGACCTGGTGCTAAGTCTTCCAAGATTCCTTAAAAGTCTTACTAGATAATTACATTTCCAGTTTCCTGTAGGTTTTAAAAGGTGGTCTGAACAATATTTCTAAATCTATTTTTTTTTTTTTAATTTCAAATTGCTTCTTCCCATTTTAGTACAGTGTTACTAGTTTAGAACCTTTCTGATACTGCTTTTCTTTTAAGATTTCTGTTTGGATTAAATCAAACCCACCCTAATTGCAGCGTGCACATTCCTTTTAAAGGAAAAGGACTAGTCTACTTCAGCCTTCAGGCTTTGAGGCAGATAAAGCACCTTCCACTAATTTCAAATATTAGTTCAGACCTGGCCTGCAGAGGTATGATCAGGTACTAAAAGCTTTGGGTATTAACAGTATGAGAAAAGAAATCCTAGAGCCAGCTGTGATTTTCCCTTTTGCTTCCCCTCTGTGTGTGCATGCAGTAGCTCTAAAGTATTAAATCAGATCTGAAGTTACATATCAATTTAGGGAAGAGACTCTTAGCCATTATTAATACAGAAAGTGAGTTCTTTTATGTTACATAAATGTACTGAGCAGCCTGTATCTGAAGATATATGTGATACAAACAGCTCTTTGCTATTTATCTTTTAGCT
>NW_008590196.1:0-3846 GCF_000691845.1 Merops nubicus
GCAGCTCTTCCTCCCAGAGCCGTTATTCCCAGCCAGGAAACCCAGCTGGCATCAGAGACACAGCTCCACGAGCAGCCTCAGCACCTGCCTACGGCTACAGCACTTTCCCAAAACAGGGCGTGGGAGCTGTAAGAGCCCCTCTCGCCACCCACCCTGCCAGCCTCATCTTGTGCAACATCAGTGAGCTCACCCAACCCAGGGCAGCTGCTCTGAAACGGGACAGGGACTCACAAGAGAAGGGCACTGCCATGCCCGAGCTCACACCACGGTGCCCAGCTGCAGAGCCAGCCTCAGCACCAAGCCCAGCATGTCCATGTGGACAGTGGGCCTCTGTAAAACTCCACAGACAGCCCAGGAGCATCCCAGCAGTGTAGGAACTGGCAGTCAACATTGCCACAGCGGGGACAAAAGCAGGCAAGAAAGAGGGAGATTGGTCCCAGACGTCAGGTAATGGAGTCTGGGGGCACCATGCTGAAACCTCTGCCCTGCCCAGCTTACCAGGGCACCTGCTGTTCCAGCAGCTGGGCAGGGGTGAGAATCTCACCCCCCTCGGGGAGCTACAGCTCCATACAGCCTGCCCAGGACACCAGCTGTGCTGCACAGCCAGGCAGCCCCCCGCACTGCCCAGCCTGCATGGCAGCCCCACCGGCAACCTGCCACGGGCACCCGCTCCCTTCCCTTCTAGCTCCACTCCAGCACTGCCAGGAGCTCCTGCCAGCCACGACCCGGGCACTGCAAGGACACGCACACCAAGTGACCCGAGACGCAGGGGCATGTAATGGCCTGGTAACCCCATGTGTAAACTCTTTTCCTTTCCTCCTCCACCTACTAAAACCTCTGTTTAAAAACAACCCAGTGCAACGCGGAAGAGACGGACCAAGTGCGGGATGTCTGTGGTTCCACTTATCATCAGGAGAGGAGCAGGAAAAATCCTGCTCTGTCAGTCAGTTCACTCCTGATAAGCTATTTTGTGACAGCAGCGCTGCAGGTGAGTCACCCTCCAGTGGCAGATGCTCAGGAGATTATTGCAGGTGCTTGTGCTCCTGATAGACCGGTGTTATATTACAATACAAATCATAATTCCTGTTTCACAACTCCCCTTGTGGGTTTTAAGGCGTGCTTGGGCGGTCCTGCCCCAGTGTTAGTACAGTGCAGGCACAGCAGCACAGGCACAGGGGCGGCAGGACCGTCACCAGCCCGGGCTCCGCGGGCACCGGGGCACCCACAGCCTCCCTGTGTCCAGGCCAGAGGATATTTGCTGGGTTTCTGCAGGCAGAAGACCCCGTCGGAGCTGGATGAACATGGTGAGTTACTGAGAGCTTTGCCTGCCACTCTGCCCCTCGCAGCCCCTCGGCCCGGGAGCGGGCAGCCAGCAGCACCCTGCACACCCCACGGCTGGCTGCACCCCCCGGGTTTGCCAGGAGCAGGTCACTGGTAGTGAGGCTGCCCAGGCTCAGAGGAGCTGCTGCTCCCTGGCCCAAGCCCCCTGCAGCAGCCAGGCAGGGCGGGACTGTACCCATGTCCCTCAGCTCCCCCCGTGACTGCTGGGTACAGTGCTTGGCTATCCCCACAAGCTCTCGCTCCCACATTTCTCTGTGCCTCAACTTGGCCCCCTCTCAGACTAAGAAGCTGACAAGTAAGGCAGTGTCTCTTCTCAAGTCTGCTTAATCTGGAGCATTTTCTCCCTCCCAGTAAGAAGGGGCTGGTCCTTAGACAATGCCTGGACAAGAGCCCGACAATCCTGCCCGCCAGCGCAGCTCCTGCTGTGGGACCGTCCGTCCCTCGTGCTTGGCTCAGCCTCCTGCAAAGCCATGGCCACCAAACCCCAGCCTGGCATGCAGTCCCTCCCTGGCAAGGAAAGGCTTTCTTAACCAAGGGCAGCCACATATGGCCCAGCTCACTGGGCACCATAGAGCCCTCCACCAGTGACATGCTGGGACATTGTCCCTTCTGGGGTGGGGATCTCACCCTCCTGTAGGCAGCAACAGCTCCACACAGCCACCTGTTAAACTCCTTGGAGTCAAGGAGTGACCCCAGATCAGAATGCCCAGCACCCTTTGGAGCTGGGGTTTGCACCAGTTTGGTGCCAGTTTGGACCAGTCTGGGGTCCTTCCCTCAGGCAGGAGCAGCTGGCACAGGCACCTGCTGCCCCACAGCACCCTTCAGCCACCCACAGCAGGGCAGCCCAGCTGCACTCAGCTGCCCAATGAGCTGCTGAAGTTCATCTGGGCTCCGTGGCTTGTGGGCTGGCATTGGCACAGGTGGTGTGCAGACTGGCCACGGTGACATTGGTGTGCAGACTGGCCACGGTGACATTAACGTGATTCCAGAGCACACGGCAAGGGAGCTCAATTAGTTACAGTAGCCTGGAGTTCTCCAGGAAATCACTGCTTCCATGCCACACAGGAGCTGGTGCAGCTCTTGCCTTGCTCTGAATTTAACCAGTGCAGCTCTTGGTTGGAGCATGGTGTTGAGAGCAAGCAGGCAGCCATGGAGAGGCAGCCCCTGGGGCAGCTCCGAGCTGTGAATCAGATTGAAACAGAGGAGGCTCACAGGCTAAGGAAAACGCAAAACAATCACTAAAAACGGGCAATACTTCTCCGTGTGGGAAGGTGGCCAGCACCACAGTATCATCCCTCCTGCCTGCATCTGCACAGACCCGCACAGGGCTGTCAGAAGGGAGCCCGAGCAGAGGACAAGACGGGCCCCGGCGCGGGCAGCTCGTGGGCAGGGAAGGGCAGCTGTGGTGCCACGCAGGCAGAGCCCCAGCTGTGCCATGGAGCCCGGGGCAGCTGGCATGGCCAGGGCCCTGGGACCGTTCCTGCACAGAACCGTTAGGATCCCATTAGCCGGGTCATGCCCGGCCCAGGCCCACGGTGACACAAGAGGTCAGCATGAGGAAGGACCAGCCTCGGCTGGCTGGACTGGAGGGTGTAGGTGGCGGCTGGGAGCAAGCTGAGCCAGCATTACAACACTCCCTGGGCTCCTGCACGCACCCGGTGCTGCAGATAGACACCTGGGGAAGGGCAGACGAGCTGGGGGGTCCAGCAGATACGGTCCCCTTCCCACTTATGCCTCATGTTCCCAGCAGGTCCCTTACTCCCTGCCACCAGGAGCCAGGCTCCGTGCCACCAGGAGCAGATCTGGAGCTTTGATCCCCTAGCAGCACAGCAGTGCCCTTGAAGGGGCCAAAGCCACACTGTGCAGAGCCTGTCCAGGGGCTGGGCACTCCCCACAACTTCCCTGTGCCAGGCATCAGTGCCAGACAACTCAGCTGTTGGGAGAAAGGCCTCCGGCATTTCCTCAAAAGAGCCAGATGGCTGCATGCTGGGGCACAGCCCCACCAGCCCTGGGCAGGAGCCGACCCTCCCCTACAGAGGTCACTTCTAGCTCCTAAGCACAAACAGTTGGGCTGAAACTGGAGCCCAAGCTGCAATGGGGAGGCAACATTTCCCAGCTGGGCAGGCGCAGTGACCGCTGAAGTAGCAGCACCTTAAATCTGAGCTATCTCACTGTGGGAACCCACAAATAATGGCTTGGCACTTGCCTGTAGAATCCTGCTGGTAGAGCCCTCCTGCGTGGCTGAAGGTGCCCGAGCACAGTGACCCAGAGAGGGAGGGCTCCACCCCTCCCTCCTGCCCGCCTGAGCGGCAGCACGGCCCCACCACAGCCTGCTCTCACTGCACCACTGCTCTGCCAAGCGCCAGCTCCGAGCCCACACAGGAGCCTCTGCTCCCCTGGGAGACACCACGTCACAACCGCCAGCCCTCCAGTGCCACCCAGGGCAAAGCCTGCTGCTCCCAAAGCCCCGTAGCCAAGGGAGCAGAGCCTCCCAAAGCCCAAACA
>NW_008590196.1:3864-4205 GCF_000691845.1 Merops nubicus
GGGGTTGGCTGCAGTGGTTTTAACCTTCCTTACCTCAGTTCCTGCTGGGTACAGGCCCTGCAAAAAAGCTCATCTTACCTGTCACAGCAGACTCCAAAAGCGACAGCAAAGGGAAGAGGCCACTCGGGGCTGGAAGGGCATTCAAGGGAAGAGCCAGTGTGCTGCTTCCCAGAGCCTCGGCAGGGCAGGAGCACGCTGTCAAACCGCCAGCAAGCAGCTCTCAACAGCGTGGCACAGACACGGCTGCAAAACAGGGCAAGGAACACGCTCAGCCCCCACCTGAACCCCTCCAATGGGGCTCTCACCTTGGCCCAGCTCCAGCCCTCCCACCGAGAACAGGG
>NW_008590196.1:4381-5317 GCF_000691845.1 Merops nubicus
CCTGCTCCCCTCCCCGACAGCCCTCGCTCCCCTGGGCTCCCCTGGTGCATCCTGCAGCTCCAGCAGCCTGCTGGGGAGGACTCGGGCTGTGCCCCTCGGCCTCGGACCTTGCGCTGGGCCAGCCAAAGAACATAACCTCTGTCGTGACATGTCTGGATGACACCGCCCTGCAGGCACTCCAGTTTCAGTCGGGGTTTCTCAGCACCTCAGAAAGTGCCTCCTTCACAATGCCTATGACTTCTCTAGCCTCTGGTGCACTAAAAGCTGTAACTCTGCAACACCACCAGCCAGTTCCCAGAATCACACAGGTGATGTCCATGGGAATGACATAGCCGATGACTCCGGGTGACAGCAGAGCCCAGCAGGACATGCCAGCCTCCTGCTGCTACCTCCATCCCCAGCAGCTCAAAAGCCACCCCTGCTGTAGATTGGGGCAGTTTCCCTGCTAATCATCCTGGTGGGCTTCGAGCGAGCCAAAGGGACAGCAGCCTCTGTGCTTGCCCAGGCTTAGCTGACCCTCTGCATTCTCCAAGCTGCCCTTCCCGGGGCAGCGGCTCACGTTACCTGCGCACTCAGCATGGGAATCGCCGGGGGGCACCTCCAGCTAGCCACGCTGCTGCAGAGCCTCCCACCTGCACACTGCTTTTCAGCTAAGTTTCAGCTCGGTAACGGGTTTTCCCCTCTGGTTTGCAGGATTCAGCCTCCGAGCAGCTGAACGGCAGAGGTAATGCCCAGGGGAGCGGGGGTGTGGGCGCTGCCAGGCGGGGCCGGGCGGTGCAGGGCCACGCTCCTCTGTGTCACAGGTCCCAGTGCAAGACACAAACCCTCCACGGCACCGTCCTCCTTCAAGCGGATCGGCATCCCCGTGCTGGCAGTGCTGCTCAGCCTCATCTGCCTGGTCACGGTCCGGTTCCTGGGGACGGCTCCCGCCTCACC
>NW_008590196.1:5393-7003 GCF_000691845.1 Merops nubicus
CCTGACGGCGCGATGTCTGCCACTTGCCTGCCGAGCCCGCAAAGGCAAGCCCCGAGCCCGGGCTGGCACTAAGCTCCTCCTTTCCATCTAGTCAAGGTTTACCTGGACTACCACTACTTCTTCTGCAAGCAGCCCCTGAAGCTGGTGAGGTTGCAGCAGGTGTGCGACGGGCAGGTGGACTGTCTGCAGGGCGAGGATGAGGCCAACTGTCCCCAGTGGGTCCCCGAGGGGCCGCCAGCTGGGGGTGAGTCCAGGACACCCTGCCAGAGCTCCAGAGGGGCTGGGCTCCTGCAGCAAGCCTCCGCCTGCTAAAGTCACCCATGACAAAGCTGGCTTTGTGTCTGTCTCCAGCACGTGTTTCCAAAGACAGATCCATCCTGCAGGTGCTCGACAGGAACACTGGAGCCTGGTCCTGCATCTGCCACGACCACTTCGACCTGGTGCTGGCCAAAGCAGCCTGCGAGCAAATGGGCTATGCGAGGTACATGGCTGCCTTCTCCACACCTCTCTCACCTGCTTTATCTATCCCTCCCCTGTAAAAGCTCTTTCTCAGTGCAGCTCTGTTTACTCATAAAGCACTCAGAGCTCTGCACTAATGGCTCCAGTCCATCCCTGCCACACAGAACACCCTGTGCATCCCTAGGAGCTGTCGGGCCTCTGCACTGTAGCCCTGGCAGCTTCCTACATAAGCACCACACTGTGTCCCACGTCCCCTGCCCTGTCCCCAGCCTGCAGGCACCCTGTTCTGCTTGTACTCCTCCCCTGACCCCCCCGACCCCCAGAGCAGGGCTGCCCTACAGCTCCCAACATCCCCTGCCCTGTCCCCAGCCTGCAGGCACCCTGTTCTGCTTGTACTCCTCCCCTGACCCCCCCGACCCCCAGAGCAGGGCTGCCCTACAGCTCCCAACATCCCCTGCCCTGTCCCCAGCCTGCAGGCACCCTGTTCTGCTTGTACTCCTCCCCTGACCCCCCCGACCCCCAGAGCAGGGCTGCCCTACAGCTCCC
This sequence comes from Merops nubicus, assembly GCF_000691845.1. Taxonomy (NCBI): domain Eukaryota; kingdom Metazoa; phylum Chordata; class Aves; order Coraciiformes; family Meropidae; genus Merops; species Merops nubicus. The sequence continues at coordinate 6,399 of NW_008590196.1, forward strand.
AACATCATGTGCTCACCTCACCCTAGCAGCTCCTCCTGGGGCATGTGCAGCACCTGGCCAGGCTCCCACTGCTGATGGAGCTCATCTGAGGAGGGGGACAGGGCACCACACCCCTCTTTTAAAGCCTCAGGAGAGCAGCAGTTGGCCAGGGGCTGGATGCTGTACAGCTGTGGGCAGGGCTGGGTCCTTCCTGCATGTCACCCACCTGTGTCCACCTCTTTTGGAGTGCTGCATCCAACTACAGCTGGTTAAAGGCAAGCCCTGGGAAACAGCTTGCTAGCCCTGCGGGTCTGGTAGCAGCCCTGGATTAAGGCAGGCTTTGAGCTAATTTAGGGATGTACTAGGGAGAAGATAGTGTTTGGTGTTTGAGCCTCTCTAGGAGCCTACACTGACTCCAAGGTGGTATTTTCCAGTTCCTAAAAATCAGGGACAGTGGCTTTGAACTGTCCCAAACTGTCACAAGAGGTAACTGCAGGGACACCCCTGAGGTCCTCTGGCTCCCCCCACCTCTCTGAACAGCAGGAGTATTCCCCCTTTCTTCAATACCCTCCTGGTCCTGGGCTTGGCAGCCAGTGCCCCCATCCCACCACCAGCCCTTCAGGGCT
>NW_008590196.1:7384-7964 GCF_000691845.1 Merops nubicus
CTCCCAGCACACCCACTTCCCGGGCAGCAGAGGCGGGCGCAGGGCAGCCCCTGCCCCCCCGCGAGGTGGTGCTGAGCGACGGCAGCCTCCAGATGCCCGAGCCGGGCAGGTGAGTGGGGGGGCCGTGCAGGGGCAGTCAGTGTGCCCCTCGCCCAGGCCTGCCGTGCCCGTCCTGTGCCCAACGCAGCCCTTTCCTCCTCTTCCAGGAAATGCCTCTCTGGGTTGGTTGTTTCGCTCTTCTGTGCCAGTAAGTATCGCGACGCCGTTTGCACCTTGCTGGCGCACAGGGCCGGTGCCGCTGCAGGTCCTTGCTCCTGGCACGGCCCCGTGGGCTGCACTGCGGCCACCAGAGCTTGGCTCTGCCCCAAACCCCAGCCTGCCCCACTTCCCGCACTGACTGCATGAGAAAAGCTGCATGTAATTACCATGAGCCTTCTTGTTAAGCCAGTATAAACCTCCCCGAAGTGAAACACCTAAGAGAGGCTTAGCCAGCTGCCTGGACAGGTTTTCTCTTGCTGATCAATTAACCTGAATAAACTAATCTGCCTGGTGGGCTGGAGAAGGCAAGGAACGGGTGAAC
>NW_008590196.1:8023-8333 GCF_000691845.1 Merops nubicus
GTGTGCAATCAGAACAAAAAGGGGTGAGCCCAGTATCCCACAGAGGGGTGACACGGGCAGGGTCACGAGGGTAAGGCACCTGGACCACGCTCCCCTCCCGGGGAGACTCGGGAGCCCCTGTCCCTGAGGATGGAGGAGGGCAGAGCGGGTGCTCCTTCCCTTCCCTCCCCGCCTCGCAGCTCACCCGTGGCTTTGTCGCTGCCCGCAGAAGGCTGCGGGGAGAGCACGAGGACCCCGCGCGTGCTGGGCGGGAGCCCGGCGGCCATCGAGGCGTGGCCGTGGCAGGTCAGCCTGCAGTACAGGAGGGAGC
>NW_008590197.1:0-3385 GCF_000691845.1 Merops nubicus
CCTGGCGGGCGTCCTGCCGGTTGCCGGGGGAACGACGGGCCGGGCTGCCTAGAGCCCGAGAGGCCTTGGCAGAGGGAACGAGAGGAGGGGCCGCTTGCGGAAATGATCATTTGTGTGTGGAATACCGTGAGAGAAAGCTACATTTTCGTTCCTTTGTTTTTTTTTTTTTTTTTTTAAAAAACAGATAACCCACTCATGCAATACTGAAATCTCTGTCACAAATACTGTATTTATTCCTGCACCATCACATCTGAACGTGGTAAATAGCCTTTTGGGTGAAAGGCTATTTTATTCCCTCTGTGGACCCTGTTAATCCCAAGAGTGTTTTCTTCAAGAGATTTTTTTATTCTTTCTTGCAGTCAACAATAAATCTCCGAGTAAGATGTTGTCTTGGTTTGCTTCAATTGTGTGGAATACAATCTTTACACCATGGCATTCTTTCTCACTTCTCTTGTTTTTGATGAGGAACCGAATGGGTCTTTAGAAGTGGATGGAAAGCCTATTCTTTTGGTTTTCTAGGAAAAACAAATAGGAAAATGAACAGACAGTTCAAGTATTGTCAGCTATTTGAAAACTAGCTTTGGTGTTAGATGTTGGCCAATGCTGGCATTTCATGATTAGTTTTATCCAACATAAAGTTTGTATCTGCTAATAATAGAAAGTTGTGAGGACAATTGGAGAGTTAAAATAGGGCCGCCTAATTGAATGCCTTTGAGATGTATTAGTGCAAGACACACTTTTGGAATAAAGAAGGAAAAAAATTATAAAAGGAATACTGGAGTAGCGAAGATTTCTTTTGTATTTCTAAGTGGTTTTAACTAAACCCGACAAGCGTTACAGTACTTTTACAAAACTGCTGTTCCACAATACTGAAGGCAATAGAAGAATGGATGTATTTTATCCAAAATTTTACAGGCTGGTCAGTGATCTCAGAAAAATCCAGTATTTGTAAAGCAGACCATGCAAGTCTTTGAAAGTCACACTGCAAAATGCAAACCAACATGATCATCTCCATAATGAGAAAAAAAGAACTCTTTCTCAGAGCAGGGTTTATTTTTAGTTCAGTGTTTCAGTATCATTTTATACATACATCTGCTGTAGCTGCTTTGTGAGTACAGAACAACCACAGCTACATTCAAGCACGGAAGAAAGCAGTAGTACAATTCCTAAGTCAGTAGGAGGTATGAACTGCTGTGTTGCATGAAGCAAAATAGCACTGATGAGCTCTGTGGAGTCAGCAGCTCCCACTGAGTTCCTGGAGGCACAGAAATGACTGGGCTGTAAAAGGACAAGTAAGACTCCTGCCTCTGTGCAAGAGCAGGGCTTAATTCAGAGTGCAATCAGTTTCCCAAAAAATGCAAAGAGCATCTGATACCGTGGTCTATGTGGTATGACAGGGAGCCCTGCTGTACTTTGAATGTTGAATATATGGATGGCACTGCTCACCTTGCAGTGAGAGCGTGAGAGTTGTCTGCTGAATTCTGGTTGCCTGATAGATGCATGTCCCTCCATTTCATGTCTTGGAGCATTTAATCTCTTGAATTGGGAGAAATGCTACATCTGCCTCTCCAGGAACTGTCTTCATGCAAAGCTTTTCAAGCGATGAGGTCCTACCCAGGGGTGCTGGCTTGGCTTTGGTGCAGCACCAGCATATCCCTCCCCATACAAGGGGACTCAGCACAGGGCAGCACTGCGTGCATTACCCCGTCCCTGCACCCAAGTCTGCAAGGCTCAGGCACCTGAGTGCTGGGAACCTGCTGGTGGGCTTGACCCTCTTGTGCGGGAGCTTAACTATTCCCACCACCATGGAAGAAATGCAGAGTAAAATGATTCTAAATGCCTGGAATAGGGTAGGATGAAACTACATCCCTTTACCAGTCCATTATCTCTTCCAATCTTTCTGGAGGCTGTGGGTACTAAGGGATGTGATACACCCACTCAATACCATGTTTCTTTGTTCAGGATTTTATAAGATTATTTTGAAAATGTTTCCCATTGTCTGATTCAATTCTTTCAGGAGTATCATGTCACCACAAAATCTGCTTTTCAAGGCCTAAGATGGTGTTTCAGGCAGTGATGTGGCTTACAGGGTATGTTTTGAGCCAACCAGGCATTGCTTCCACCATGGTGAGTCCGTAGCGCTTGCCTTGGCGTGGCCATGGCAGTGGCCCAGTGCAGTCGATTTGCCAGGCCTCGCCATAGCAGGAGCCCGGCCACCACCCTTTGTTCCAGGGAGACTTCACTTGTGTGGCTCACTTGGTTCCAGTACAGGTTTCACATTCACGAGTGACCTGTGTGATGGCCTCCATGGTTAGGTTCATCCCTTGATCATGAGCCATCTGTATGTTGCATCTCTCCCTAAATGTCTTGATGTTTCATGGGCCCATCGAACTACAAATAGCTCACCCTTACACTCCCAGTCCAGGTTCATCTGCGCCACTTCAATTTTGGCAGCCTTGTCTACCTGTTCATTGTTTCAATGTTCTTCAGTGGCATGGCTTTTGGGCACATGAGCATCTGCATGATGTATATTTAGAGTCATGTTTTCCACTCAGGCAGCAGTGTCCTGACACAGTGCAGCAGCCCAGATAGGTTTATCTCTGCACTGTCAATTGGTCTTCTTCCACTCCTGTAGCCACCCACACAGGGCATTAGCTATCATCCAGGAGTCAGTGTAGAGATATAGTACTGGCCACTTTTCTCCTTCATCAGTCTCTAGGTCTAGTTGGATCACTTTCACTTCTGCAAACTGGCTTGACTTGCCTTCTCCTTCAGTGGCCTCAACACTACCCATTTACTCCATTGAAGTGCTGGGCTCTAAACCCCAAGACCTGGGTCAAGGTTGGCATATGGATGATGCCCACAACCAAGCAGGAGAAACTTTCCTCTTGGTTTTCTCTCAAAACCTGGTCAACCTCGTGTGAAAACCAATTAAGAAGTTAACAGCAGGTGCCCTGCCTTTAGAATTAACATCAGGTGTCCTGCCTTTAAAGTTAATAATAGAAAAGCTGCTCCTGCTTGCTGTGAATGGGGGAAGCTTATTTATGTAGTGGATGTAGCATGTAGGCTTTCCTCCTATTGGAAGGGCTCTCTGACTGTCCATGGCAATCAGAGTTCCCAGCAATAGTGGGACAGAACGAGAGTGATGCATGTGACACTGCTTTTCTTTGGTAATTACTATGGTGACTTCTGTATGATTTGGATTGGACTGTTGACTTGGTTTATTCCTTCCCCTGTTACTGGATTCCTATCCCAGCTCACTCCTTCCTTTGTTGCATGAGGAATATGTGTTCCATACTGTATATTTGTCCTGTTGTTAATCATGTCATCCTTCCTCTATTCATTGAAGTGGGATGGTAAAGTCTGGGCTGTATGTTTCCTGCTG